>NC_049234.1:19954730-20255683 GCF_011100685.1 Canis lupus familiaris | reverse complement strand
TTTCTCAACTAAGTTTAAGCTCAGGGATGCTATCTAACTAGTTATCTAAACTTTTAAAATGTCTTTTGAGAGAGAGAGAGACAAACCAAGAAACATACTCTTAACCATAGAAAACAAACTAATAGTTACCAGAGAGGAGGGGTAAAATAGAGGATGGGGATTCAGGAGTACTCTTGCAGTGGTGAGGACCAGGTGATTAAAATAAAACACTTAAAAAAATAAAAACAAAATTTAAAAAGTCTTTTAAATTCTTTGAATCTGCTTCCTTATTAACTCAGAATCTCTGTTTACGAGACTTTTGTAAAGATTAAATGAAATAATATTGAAGAGTAAGGAACTAGTATTTGCTAAAGTAGAAAATACAATGTAGATATAATGTATGTTACTAATATTATTATTGATGCTAATAATTGGTAATCATTTAAATATCTGTTTATAAAACAGTTTCATACAATTATAAATTAAATTGGAATATTGATACAAAAGCCAGAAAACAGAAAGAATGATAGCCTTCATATCATAAAAATTTGAAGTATGAATTTTCAAAAATTATAAATGGAGCCAAGAGATAAATAATCACCAAAAAAATTGTATAGGATACATACAAAATATTATATTTCTATATGTATAATAATAGACATATAGTTCAACATATAAGATATAGAAAAAATCATTACTAAAAATATTCAAGTTTTTTGTAATCATAGAAATGACATAGTAGGAGGGCGGGGGGTGGGAGTGAATGGGTGACGGGCACTGGGTGTTATTCTGTATGTTAGTAAATTGAACACCAATAAAAAAAAAAAAAAAAAAAGAAATGACATAGTGAAATATAGAGTTTTAAATCATTTTAGCAAATATTTAAAAAGAATGATACACTAGGCTACAAGTGTGAGAAGGAAAGATACTCTCAAATCCTGTTCATAGGAACAAATTAGCTATTCTCAAGGGCAGTTTGGTAAAATACATAACAAAATTTATACACATCAAGTCAATTTCCAGAAATTATCTTTTTTTAATCCTTTAAATTTAGTGACATTTTCAATTTATTTTTTAAGTCTCTGTTTATTTCCAATTAGTTAAAATACAGAGTAATATTAGTTTCAGGTGTACAATACAGTAATTCACACTTCCATAGAACACCTGGGCTTATCACAACAAATACACTCCTTAATCCTCATCTCCTATTTCACCCATCCCCCAACCCACCTCCCCTCTGGTTACCATCAGCCTTTCTCTATAAATGAGTCTGTTTCTTTTTTTTTCTTAAATTCTGCATATGTGTGAAATTGTATGGTATGTGTCTTTCTCTGACTGACTTTCTTTGCTTAGCATAATACTCTCTACCTCCATCCATGTCATTGCAACGGCAAGTCCATTGACTGATGAATGGATGAAGGAGTTATGGTACACACACATATATAATATATGTATATTATATATATGCATACAATAGAATATTAGCCATTAAAAAATAATTCTTGGAAACTATCTTAAGGAAACAATTAGACAAGTTAAAATATAAATAAGATGTGGTTTACAATGTTTAAAATACTAAAAACTGCAGTATTAGTTATATTAATTATAATATAGTTATAGTTTATTTAATGAAACATGCAGCTATTACAAATATCCCTATGCTTCTATATTTATTGACATGTTATATTAAGATGTTCCTGGTATATTATGGGCTATTCATAACATATTAACAAAAATAGTTTGAAACTGTGTGAAGAATTTAATTGAATTTTTACAATTACTATGATAGAAAATAAGATGTTATACTTGGTAACAATAATAATAGTTAATGTTATTAAATTATTTTTCAATAAGCCTGTATTATTTTTATTATAATAAAGGAAATATTTTTACTTCAAAGGTATAATTTTTTTCTTATCTGTTCTTTATCCAAACAAAATAGACATTTTATCTTTATTATAAATTATCTTTTTCTCTCTTGATCCTATATTTTCTGTCTGCCTATTGCATCAATTGTTCAGTGATGCTACAATTCAATGTTGTCACAATTTGTCTTCATCATAGGACTTGTTACATCACAAAGGCAAGACTCCTCTGAGTTGAGGTCATAGTGACCTTAAGAGAAAAATCCCTATATATCAAATATTTTCTTTTTAACCAATTTATGAAGAAAATGAAGGTGGAGGGAAGGAGGAGGACAACTCAAAGGAGAGAAATAGAAAGTAGTTTGTATGAAAATTGATGGTATTTTATTTATTTCATTAGCCAAAATAGACAGTAGTGTTTGTAGATGAGATCAGTGCATGCATATGTCCAAGCAATGTGTATCTGTATCTTAGAGAAAAGCACATTTGAAAAACAAGACAGTTTTTTTGAAATGGGAGCGTCCTTTTGGTCCAATTTGTGACAGACCTGTAGAAAATATTTGCTTTAGGGACACAGACTAGATTAACTCATATGTATCAGCTCAAGTGGTCCATTGAGACAGATAAAAGAAAGGTGAATATTTGTTCATATATTAAGCAAAGAAAGAATATATAGTGAAAAGCAGGGACATGATCTAATTCTAAATGCTTTCATTGGTATGTTCTAGAAATCCATTTTTGGCATTCTTCTTTTTGCCATGTACATATCCTGCCTTGACAATTTCACTTCTCCCATTGCTTCAGTTCTTAGCTAAGAGACACACAATTATCAATGGCAAAATGAACCTATTTCAATACACATAGTAAGAACAAAGGAGTTCTGAGGAAAAAGAGATTATGTCTGACGTAGAATCCAAGAAGGGGTAATGTTGCTGAGTGTTTGGAAATGGGAAGAATTTCCTAGACCTAGTCATAAATGGGGAAGATATTACAAATACGTGTAAGGGCCAGAGCACATGAAAAGTTAAAAAGAAGAAAACACTGAAAAAGTTAAAAAGAAACCCAGTAAACTAGTTTTACTGATGTAAAAATACATGTGTTTCAGATGTGTTCTGAAATAGGAAGAGATGATGCCAGAAAGATAAACTAGGGCTGGATTTCTGGAAGTCTTGAGTGCCAATTAAGAATCTGAAACAATAAAAACAAAAACCATGATAATCATAATGTATTGATATTTCTCTGCCTTTTTTCTGCTTGCATTTCTCCTTGGTTTACTCCCACAATTGTTTCTGATATTGTTATTGCATAAGATGGTGATTATTACATTTTCTGAAAAGTGAAAAAATAAAAACCCATCATTAATTCAACCAAATAAGTGCTGTCACTTTTAATCTCCTTAATTACACAGGTTGAAAGGCATTACGGGAAGATTTGGCAACATTTGGAAAAACGACCACTCAGAGTTAGAGAAATAAGTCCAAATGATACATGATTTTCAGGGAAATTTCTTAAATCTTTCCAACAAGAATGGACATGGCCCATTCTTCATCCAGGCATGTTGACTATTAACGTCACAATCCATTTGCAATGGAAGTAAACGTTCAGGGCTAGAACAGATTGCTAGTGAAAGCTTAATGACCAGAGGTCTCAGAAAACTTGGCAACCAAATGCTAAGTATGCTTACTGAGGCTGGAGAAGAAAAGCTTTAATTAGTGGTCATCAAAGCACAAAGCAAAGGGTCAGCACACCTACTTAGCCAATGTCTCTTTGAAGTAAAACTTACTGGGCTGCTGATTCCCCACACATCCCTGCAAACAGGTGCCCATGCTTCCCATGCTGATTTACTCTCCTTTTCCCTCTCTGTGTGTGAATAGTCTGCCAAGTGGAAGGAGACCTGCCAAGATGCTGAGCTTGAACCTGGACATACACTCCCCAAAACTTACAAGGCTTAACCTACCCACTCCAACAGTATGCTGATCCTAAACCAACCTATGTTGAAATAGGCCAAAATTGTTCCTATGTTCTACCTTTAACTTGTTGCCATTTTTTTGAGACTTAAGAATTTTATTTCACTAAATTTAAACTCTAGCCCAAGGAGATGATGCTAGATAAGTTATTATAGATAGGCAGTCCATCAGTGGGACGGGAGTAGGAGTAAGAGTATCTGTAGGTGAAATGGATTGGTCACGTAATATGCCGGCAGGATTGGCTAATTCTCCTTGTTTCAAATCATCTTCTCCATCAGCTCGAAACTTCATCATTAGAAATTAATTTACTTGAGTCTTAAAGTTCTCCACTCTTTAGGATACCGCTACTAAAGTGCAAATACCTCTGAAAGCACTAGCACCCCAGGTTTCATCAGCTGCCCCTTCAGGGGAGTGGGATGCAGGCTGGATAACTGGTTTGGAGGAGGGAGATTACAATAGGAAAGACAGAGATATTAAAAGAAGTAGTAGAATGACAAAGGCACTATTTTCCTCTGCACCTTTCTGCGAGAGAATAGGAGGAAGGCACCACTGTTTCCAACTTAATCTTCTCTACCTCAGTAATTCAGACTTCTGACATTTCTTGAATTCTAATCACCTGGCCTCACCTGAAGAGAACCTTATTAAAAGCAACAAGAACACCATAATGGTGGGAAGAAAATCAGAACATATTTGAAGCATATTTAAGTTGGAGTCATAATTGGAAACTTTCTTGGAGTGAAGTTAGGGCTGGGAGTACAGGAAGGCAAGAGATGCCATGTGTGATCACTACATGCTTTTGTTTTTCTAGAAACATAGGTTTTAATTTTTCTGGGATAAATGCCCAGGAGTTCAATCACTGAGTCCTATGGTAAGTGTACGTTTAGTTTTTTAAGAAGTAGCCATGGTATTTTCCCCAAAGCTGGTAACATTTTACATTCCCACTAGCAACATATGAGAGATCCAGTTTCTCTTCATCCCAGACAGAATTTGGTGTTGTGACTATTTTCTATTTTAGCTGTTCTAACAGGTACATAGTCATATCTCACCATCATGGTTTTAATTCCCATTTCCCTAATGGCTAGTGATAAATGTCTTTTCATGTGCTCATTTGCCATCTGTAGTCTCATTTTAGTGAAAAGTCTCTCCATGTCGTTTGCTCATTTTCTAACTAGATTTTTTTAATGTTAAGTTTTGAGAGTTCTTATATATTATAGTAATAAGTTACTTGTTCAGGTTTGTGGTTTGCAAATATTTTCTCTAGGTCTGTAGCTTGTCTTTTTCTTTTTTAAAAAAAATATTTAAATTCAATCTGCCAACATGATATAACACCCAGTGCTCATCTCATCATATGCCCTCCTTAATGCCCATTGCCCCATTACCCCATCCCCTTACCCTCCTCCCCTTCTGCCACCTTTTGTTGTCCCTTTTTTAATTCCTGAAATTCTGTATGTCATTGATGTAATAAAATAGCACACATTATTTCGTGGTAGTTGGCACCATGGGTACTGCATGAGGTTTACGCATTATTTTCTTTGTATTTGGTCAACATTCCATTTGTCTTCATGCATAGAAAAACCAATAAATAATGTCTTCACTTAATGAAAAAACAATCACTGACTCAATAAAAACTCCTGGCTTGGACTGTGCAAGGCAGGTGCAGCCCCCCAGGGACTAAACACTGCTGCCTTCTTCGGGATGGGATTTTGTCCCCATGGACTCTCCTTACTGGGCTCCAAAAATGTGTGATGAGCCACGAGCACTGTTTCAACTGCAGGCCACTCCCGTCTCTGAAGGAGTTGGATCGCTTTGAAACGTGGAGGAGAAAGCAAGAAGTGACCCTGCATCACCCCCACCCCCCAGGTAGTCCTCAGGAACCCAGTCGGCAATCATTGACACTAGGAATAATCTTCTCCCTGGAGTTGTGCATGAGAAGCCTCTGCTGGGTGAACTTACAATGAGACAGTTAGGTGATCTGCCTAATGATTAGATGACCCAGGTCATTGTGCCACACTTTTGGAGGACCCTCGAAGTTCCTGAAACCTTGGATCATTCCTGCCTTTCCTGGTAATCCACATAGTTCATGGAATTTAGTTATTTATAAAATAAAGTAACCCCCCCTTGTTGAGGGCCTGGGTAGCTCAGTCGGTAGAGTGTCAGTCTTTTAATCTGAGGGTCAAGGGTTCAAGTCCCTGTTCAGGTGAAACATGCTCTTCTTATTTCAGCCACTAGTAGAAGAGGGACTCTGCACTGGGCCCAGATAAACTCCGTCTTTGCCAACTTTTTAAGGGCCTTTAGCTCTTTGATTTCTGGGGTTCCCCAGCTCTTCACCACATGGTAGCACATAAGTCCTGCACACTCTGCAAAACATAGTTGATAAACTAAAGTCCAAACACGTCTTGAAATTGTGTTAGCCAACCGCTTTGGACGTTCATTAAAAAGCTTCTCAGGGGCACCTGGCTGGCTCAGTCCGTAGAGGATTTGACTCGATCTCTGGGTTGTGAATTCGAGTTCTTCGTTGGGTGTGGGGATTACTTAAAAATAAAATCTTAAGAAAAAATAGTGACACTCTTTCTGGGATTTAAATATGATGTAAACGCTCTGGAAGTGGAGTTCTCTGCATTTGTTCTGTAGACAGTACCATAGATTTTTCTAAGATTTTAACTGATTTTTGGACAAAAAGTCAAGGTTTTCACCTGATGGGTACTGTGTGTGTGAAATATGACTATATTTGCTTCATCATTGTTCCACTTGTTTCCACCATGTCATATATCTGCAGGAGAAGAACACCTTGTCTGAAAAGCTGTGTATGTTTTTTTTTTTTTATCTTCTTAATAGGGTCTTAGAGCAAAAAACAATATTTTAGGGAAACCCATTTTGATTTTTTTCATTTATGAATAATGCATAGATGTTTATGTCTAAAAACTCTTTACCAAACTTTAGATCTCAAGTATTTTCTCTATGCTATCTTCTAAAAAGTCTTATAATTTTACATTTTATTATTTTTAAAAGATTGCATTTATTTATTTATTTATTTATTTATTTATTTATTTATTTATTCATGAGAGACAGACAGAGAGAGAGGCAGAGACACAGGCAGGGAGAGAAGCAGCCTCCATGCAGGGAGCCTGATGCGGGACTCGATCCCAAGAGTCCAGGATCATGCCCTGAGCCAAAGGCAGACCCTTAAATGCTAAACTACCCAGGCGTCCCTAATTTTATATTTTATATTTAAATTTAATCCTATTTGAGTAAACTTTTGTATGAGGGATGAGGCGTAGGTTGAAGGTTTTGTTGTTGTTGTTGTTGTTGTTTTTTGGGGGGGGGTGCCTGTTGATAGGTAATTTACTCCAGTGAAACTGTCTGGGCTTTGAGATTTCTACCATGAGAGGTTTTAAATTATGAATTCAATTTCCTTAATATTCAGAGGATTATTCAAAAATCTTTTTCATATTGAATTAGCTGTAATTTTCAAAGAATTGATTTATTTTATTTAACTTGTCAAATTTTCGTGGAGTTGTTCACAGCATTCGCTTACCATATTTTGGATGCCTGAAGGATCTGTAGTGATAGCTATTGTTCCATTCAGATATATGTCTTTTTTTCTTTGTCAGTCTTGCTAGAAGTTTTCTATCTTATTGATCTTTTCAAAGAACATTTTTATTTCTTTGATTTTCTGCTTTGTTTTCCTCTTTTCAATGTAATTGCTTTCTGCTCTTGTATTTATTATTTCCTTCTTTAGGATTTATTTTGTTCTCTTTTTCCTCTGGTTTCTTGAAGTGGGAGCTTAGATTATTGATTTAAGACTTTCTCTTTTCTAATGTAAGCATTTAGTGCTATAAATTTTTCTCTCAGCCTGGGGGCTTTAGCTGTGTCTTACAACTTGTAGTATGTTTCATTTTGATTTCAATTCACTTCAGTGCATTTTTAAATTTCCTTTGAGACTTTTTCTTCAATCCATAAATTAATTTTAAATGTGCTATTTAGCTTACAAGTATCCTTAGATTTACCTTTTACTTTCTGTTATTGTTTCTTATTGTGATTCCATTGTGGTCATAGAATATATTCCATATGACTTAAGTTATTTTAAATTTTTTGAAATATTTTTATGGCCCAGGGGTAGGTTGGGATACATCCTTACCTCTCAGCAAAGGCAGAAGGCTAGACTCTTCACTTGACCTCTACTAGCAGGGACAGGCTGGAGGCAGTTTTTTCCATGCAGGTGGCTGAAATAAAGTGGTTATTGTCTACGAAATGTCAATTTTTTGTCTTTCTAGGCCATCCCTTTCCTGATTCTTTGGCTAAAGAGAACAGATTTCTATAAGGAGATTGTTTTTTGATTGTTTGTTTTTTGCCTATGTTCATTGGCATTTCTGGGTTTCTAGTTTCTCTGGTCTCTAGTATCTAGATATATGAAGGAAAAAGAAAGCCCAGGAAACTCACCACCATGTTGTTTCTTGGTTCCTAAGGTACCTCACTGGTCAGCCTTCTCTTGAACTTTTAGTCTTCAAGTCTGTGTTTTATATATAATGATCAGAATTTTCTGTTGTACTTAGTGGGAGGAATAGGAAAAACTATGTCTACTTCATCTTTATAAAAGTGGATGTCTAATTATTATTTTATAATGTATGAATAAATATTTTTAAGTTTGCCTAAATTTCTAATATGGTAAACATCAGTAAATATAACCCCATAAGAAAAAATTTTGAGGTCCTCAAAAAATTTTCAAGTGAAAGGAGATCCTGATCGCCCCCAGATTAGGGAACCATTATCATAAAGAAATGTTTTTTAAGATGATTACTGAAAAATGCCAGTGTTTTAGCTACATATAACTCATTGGTGCATAAAGGGAGTAGTCTCCATGGAGATACAGAAGAAAAAGCCAAATCTAATATCCCTCTTCCCAGGACACTGAGAACAATATGTGATACATAGGGTGACTATATATCCTGCTTTTCCTGGGAAAGTCTATTTTTTTAAGGTATAATTATCAATTATAGTTTCTTGCATTCTCAGAGTATCCTGCTTTGCATGGTAAATTATATTGTCACCCAGATTATACAGATCAAGACTGTGCCACCATCCCTCTTTACTCTCGGTCTCGAAAAAACTTCTCAAACCTCAAATTTTCAAATACCTTAGGATACAAACTATAAATATAATATTTAGTTTTTAAACCACATGTTGATGCTACCACTTTTGCCAGGCAAGCTAAGTCTTTGCCTCAGGATCACTGCCAAGACAGAACTGCAATCACTTCCCTCCCTGTCTCTAAGTCTTAACTGTGTGAAGATATCTCTTCTACAATTTTAAGTTTGCCTTAAAGCTTGAGCTAAACATGTCCCCTTAAGTTTACATCGAGGACCAACCTCAAAAGGCATAATATCTTGAAGAACTTCTCAGATCCCTGGCATTCTTTCAGTCATGTTTTCTCACTGTTACTGCTAGCTCATCTTCTCCATTATGGGAATCAAGAAAAAAAAATCTCAGCTATGACAGAAATAGTAGAAAAAGTTTCAATATTTGGATGGCTAATCCTAATGATAGATCCAATTCATTCTTTATCCATTGATTTAAAAAACATTTAATGGGAACCTACCCAATGCTCTTGTCTTGAATTTTATAATCACAGAAAATAGCAAAAACAAACTGAAAAGTACTTATCTCCCTCAAAATATTCTTTCAAAAAGCTTTTATTTATTATTTTCTATATTATTTATTTATTCATGAGAGACACAGAGAGAGAGAGAGGCAGAGGGAGAAGCAGGCTCCTCGCAGGAGCCAGATGCGGGACTCGATCCCGAATCCTGGGATCACGACCTGAACTGAAGGCAGACGCCCAACTGCTGAGCCACCCAGGCATCCCTCAAAAACAGTTTTTAGAAGACGAAAGCAAACGTGTAATTTTCCATCTCAACATGTCCTAGAATATCTTCTCTACACTAATTTCACTATGAACAAACTATATTTTAAAAGAACAAAACAATAATCTCATATACATAACGTTAAGAATTTGTGTGGCAATCACTTTGAGGAGTTATGTAGAGGGGAAACATTTTCCTATGAGCATATGAATTTGAAAAAGAGTCTTATTATTGCAGAGACTCTTATCCAACAACTAGATTTTGAGTTTATTGAATCAATTCCTAGACAGTCTCATAAATACAGGCTTTCCCTCTCACCAAATTTGAACTCTAAAGAGAAAGTGGGAGTCTAACTTTCAGAATTTAACAAAGAAACGATGTCACTAAGTTTATGTTTCTTTGTTTTGAAAGAGAAATCTCTCAGAGACCTAAGACTAGCACAAACCCTGAAAAACAAATGAATTTCAAATGGTGCTAAGTCTCTCACCCCATATCCGATGCACAACATGCCAGTGTTAGGCAGCGCCCTGCTACAAGTCAGGCTTGAGCAACATGGAGGAGGAGGTGTCAAGACATTCTTACCAATAGGGAATATTGCCACAAGAGAAGAACAGGGTCTGAGTGGCTATACTGATCATACTATTAACAAATATTACCAATATTAAAGATTTGTTTGCCAGTTTGGGCAAAATAGTAGAATAAAAGTTTTTCTCTGTCATGTGGTTAACTTAGTTTTCCTCTTTATGAACCAGCTTTTTCTTCCTCTGGATGCCTGTAATTTGCTTTATTTCCAGGGAACTTGCTTAGAGTCGTCATTCAACTCCTAGAAATTATTGAAACTAATATGTGGCAAAGAAGCCAACATTCATCCTGCTAGAGCCTAAGTTTGACATCACAGCATACTACTCCACACAGCCCAGACTTAGCCTCAGTATCCTCCACAACACAGTATTCAAGATATCCTCTATCACTTGCTCTGGGTTGACACGAAAGCCCCATTTTCCATCACTGCCCTAACATGAGGTTAACCACATAAAAATATTCACACTTCTAGATTGTGTCTCCTTAACTACTCATAGTCATACGCTTCATTACTATCTCACTTCATTTCCCTCTCTCACCTCCTCTCTCTCATCCACTTCTTTCACCACCTCCTTTCCTCATTCTCTGTCTTATCTCAAGATATTTGTCCTTCATTAAAGTCTATCAGTTTTTCCTGACCAACTTCAAAACCTACCACCCCCACCAAGGCTTCCCAGATATTCCAATCAAAGAAATGCAGGAGCCTGGATTTATTATACACAAAAGCACAAGTTTGCAAAAATTTGCCTTTCAGTATTATACTTGAACATGTACATCCTCATGACCCAAATGGAGATGATAGCATATCATCTATTGAGTGACCCAGTGAATAAGTTCACATAAATGTATGAATAATATCAGTATAATGCATACTTTTAACAGCAAATGAAACATTCTGTACAAGTACAGTGAAATCTTTGAATATTTGACTGCTTACCTGCATAGTTTCAGAGCAGGAGAAATAGATTATCAAAGCAACATACAGAAAAACTAATAAAAATGACAGAACCTAAGGAAAATGGAGCAAAGCTAGCACTTATAATATGAACCAAACATAAAATATTTATAAAAATATTAAAGAAATATGCACAGATGGGGCACCTGCATGGCTCATGAGGTTGAACATCCAGCTCTTGATTTCAGCTTAGGTCATGATCTCAAGGTCATGGGATTGAGTCCCATGTTGGGCTCCACACTGGACGTGGAGCCTGCTTAAGATTCTCTCTGTCTCTGTCTCTCTCCTTCTCTGTAAAAAATAATGAAAGAAATAAAGAAGGAAAAAAATAAACAAAGACAGAAAGAAAATAAAGAAAATATGCAGAGCCCCTATAATAAAGATATCTCTAAAATTTTAATGAGGCCACAAAAGAACAAAAGAATTAGAAACATTTCTTATTTCTTATTATGTTAAGACATTCCATGTTCCCTTGATAAGAAAACTACAATAAAGATGTCACCTCTTTCAGGCACCTGGGTGGCTCAGTGGTTGAGCATCTGCCTTCGGCTCAGTTTGTGATCCTGTGGTCCTGAGATCGAGTCCCACATTGGGCTCCTCACAGGGAGCCTGCTTCTCCCTCTGCCTATGTCTCTGCCTCTCTCTCTGTGTCTCTCATGAATAAATAAATAAAATCTTTTTTTAAAAAAAAAGATGTCACCTCTTCCAAAATTAGTTTTTGATCTTAGCACAATTCTGAACAAACTACTAATGAAGAATTTTGAGAGTAGGTAAGTAATTTGGTGGAATAATTTTAAAGTTAATCTAGAAGTAAGAAATTGATGCAACTATGGAAAAAAATGAAAAAGAAAAGTAACATGATATTTGATATTAAAAATAAATTACTTCTGGAGCACCTGGATAGCTCAGTCTGTTAGGCTTTACTCTTGATTTCGGCTCAGGTCTTGATCACAGGATCGTGGAGTTGAGCCTCCCTGTAGGGCTCTGGGCTCAGTGCCAAGTCTGCTCAAGATTCTCTCTCCCTCTTCCTTCCCCTCTGCACCTCTGCATGCACTTCTCGCTCCCTCAAATAAATAAATAAAATCTTTAAAGATAAATTACTTTTATTACTGAAAACATTAAGATAATAATAATAGTGTATAATAATATTAATAGGAGTTATTGGAGGACTATTAATTGGTAGGCTTGAGTAAACACTTTACAACATTATTTAATTTTCACACAATTCTCTGTTGAAGACAATATTGTGCCAATCTTACAAATGGCTAGGTTAAGTCACTGGCCCGAGTTCAGATGCAGGGGTAGAACAGACTATTGGACAAGAGCATAGGCTCTGGAATCAAAGAGGTCTGTATTCCAATCCCAGATGTACCCCTTGCTAGCTCTGAGATTTGACCTTGTGATTTAACATCCTGAAGCTTCAATTCCTAATCTGCATTTTGAGGATAACAATAGCCCTCCTCTACGAGCAATATATGATGAAACATTATAAATCTCCTTGACAGAGTCACTGTCACATAGTTGATGCTCAACAGATGCAAGCTTAAAAATACAACAACAACAACAACAACAACAACAAACCATGTTGGAACAAATATTGAAATTCAATAATAATAGCTAACACATAATGAGCAACTACAATGTTCTGGGCACTGTTTTTAATGTTTTCCATGCATAAATTCAAACATTAGAGTCAGTCACTATTATAACCTCCATTTTAGATATCATGAAACAGAGGCACAGAGAGTTAAAATAATTTGCCCTGGGAGTACAGCTAAACTGAGGCAGAGCTGTGATTAAGCACTGGGGTGCTCTAAGCCACCATAATCTACAGCACTTCCTCATGTGTGATCCCACTGATAGAGGTCAGAGAGGGAGTAGGATACAGTGGGAAAGCCTGAACACAGGCTGTGGTTAGGACCCCACTCAATACCCTAGGTTTAAGTAGTGAAGACATGGACAAGAGCAGAAACCACAGAATTAAAAAGGAGAGAACTTGGGGCACCTGGGTGGCTCAGTGGTTGAGCATCTGCCTTTAGCTCAGGGCATGATCCTGAGGTCCAGGAATCGAGTCCTGCATAGGGCTCCCTGGCAGGGAACTTGCTTCTCCCTCTGCCTAGGTCTCTGGCTCTCTCTGTGTCTCTCATGAATAAATAAATAAAATCTTTAAAAAAATTAAAAAGGAGAGAACTAGTATGGCACCTTTATTTAAGAACAAAAAAAGTATCAGGATTGAAAAAAGCAACCAGTTTTAGATGAGAGAAGAGTTCCATTTCTGAGTTTGAGAAACAGGAGAGTGATGATGTTCTTGGTCAAGACAGTTGAAGCAAAGAAGAAAAAAACAGCCTTAAAAGAATCTTGCTCAAATTGGCCATGCTGCATATGCTACAAAAAAATCAATAGCAATATTTTATTTAATATTAACTATGAGTCATGGGCAATTTCACAGCAATGAAATTCCCTCCATTAATGTGTGATAAATAAAGGCAAGTTTAACATGAAGACAACATGATGAGTACAGACAGTGAAACAATGCATTTTGGAGATTTCTTGGTTTAGTTTATCCAAGCCAAAGTCTTATTTTGCCGTAACTTACATACAAACAAGGTTTGCAAGTCTTTGGGAAAATTAGGGGAAAACCAAATATAATTGCTTAAAATTTTAAAGAGCCAATTCTAAACAAATTACACTCAGAATCTTGTCAAATTTAGGCTATTTAAGAAACTTTAAATTCTCAAAAATGTAGGGTTTTTATTGGTTAACACATTATGTAAAATGTCTGGGAATATTATGGCACAACAGCTTTCACAGGTATATTATATTAACTAGAAAGTTTCCTGTACAGGCCTCATTATGGAAGTCATCCCTAAAATCCCAAATAACCCTTTTCCCAATCCTTCTTGCCTTTTCTTCTACTTCTATGTTAATATCTGAGAGTGAAAAAGATGTTACCAGCTTCTTGACCTGAGAGATTTCAACTCTAACTTCTCCAAAGAAAAGAGGCTATGGTTTATAAAGGCATTCCAGTGTTCTAGGCCAAGGAAGAGGCTGTGTTGGCTAACTGCCAGCTGGTGCTTTAAAAAAAATCATGTCACAACAGAACACAACATCAACTCTCTTTAGCTTTATCCCCATCAACACTACCATCACCAACAAGGCAGTGTCCCACACAGCCTCAGACTCCCCTGAGTGTTCTTGAATTCTGTTATCCAACAAAAGACAACAGAAAAAAATAATGAAATAAAAGACAATGGAGACAACATCATGAAAAATGTCATGGTATGGGGAAAAAATGAGTACCTACTGTACTCAACTTCTGAGCCTTGGTTTATCTAACCAAGTCACTTAAAGTCTCTGAGATTCAATCACCTCATCTATGAAATTGAGAGCTAGATGAAGAGGCTCTCAAAACTAAACACAACGGGGGCGCCTGGGTGGCTCAGTCAGTTAAGCATCTGAATCTTGGTTTTGGCTCAGGTCATGATCTCAGGGTCGTGGGATGGAGCCCTGTGTGAGGCTCTACATTCAGAATGGAATCTGATATTCCTTCCCCTTCCTCCCCTCTGCTCCTCTGCTGCTCACTCTCTCTCTCTCTCAAATAAATGACTAAATACAATCTTTTAAAAATTTTAAATAAATAATAAAACCTAACACAATGGTGACATTTACTTAACTGCTCCTCCATCTCGATGTGGATTAAAACATTTTAGATGAGAGAAGGACCCAGAAAGTAAGCCCTGACTGTTCTCTTTAAGGTTGACCCCGGATCCCATGACTCTCTCTCTTAGAGTTATCCTACCCTGAATGAAAGTTCTAATAATACACAACAGCACTGGTGCTGCTGCTATTTTTCTAGAATCCCTCAACATTCTGAACTCTTTTATCTTTTCTTCTCTATCTCTGTCTCTCCCTTTCTCTCTCTTTTTTTTTTTCCAAAGATTTTATTTATTTATTCATGAGAGACACAGAGAGAGAAGCAGAGACATAGGCAGAGGGAGAAGCAGGCTCCATGCAGGGAACCCGATGAGGGACTCAATTCCAGGACCCGGAAAGGGAGATGCTCAACCACTGAGCCACCCAGGCATCCCTCTCTCTTTTTTCTTTAAGTGTGTCTTCAGCATCCGATATGAGCAATCACAACGTCAGCCCCGAGGGACAGAGTGGTGCATAAAATGGACACAGAACCAGCCCACATGGAACCTAGGATCTAAGACCAGTTGGCTCCTCCAAGCATAGCATAAGATCAACATCATACCACAACAGAGCTAATGTTCAAGGGTGCAAATTTGAGGGGAATTCTCACCAAAATTCATAGACTCATTGGTACACAGAGAGTGGAAAGGAGTTTTAGACTTCATTTATTCTAACCTCAAGTAAACACACTGGAATCCCTGACACGTGGTTACCCAGCTTCTCTTTCAGCACTTTAAGTGACATGGCACTCACTTTTCATAGGACAATCCATTCCACATCATCAGTACCATATAATACATGACACATGATGTCCCTTTTCTCCAAGAAATACAGAAAAATCCCTTTTAAACTGGCCAGCATGCCCCTGGGGGAGAGAGATTTTGTAATGTTTCCCCAAGTGATTATTTTGGGAGGTCATCTAATAATCTTGATAATTAAGAACACATAGTTTGAACTGATTAACATCTTGTATTGGCACAATAAATATTTCAAGCACAGCAAATATCTTGTGAAAAGACTTTTTTGTAGTTATGTAACAGTTCAAGTTTAATATTTGTTGTTTAAAGAAAGAGAGACAGGATTTAAATGCTTTGTTTTCATTGTACTGTTTTAAAAAGAATATTTTTAAAATATGTATACATGGTGGGCTCCTTGGAAAAGATGGAAAGTTGAATATACTTATCTACTTTTGATCTTTTCCAAAACCTCATTAAAATGACAATAAAAGATTTTTTAATGCATAAATCCACAAAGATTGAGAGAAATCGGAGAGGAAAAATAACAAAATATTAGAAAATGCAAAGTAGATGGTTTGGTATCAAATGACTTAGCAAATCCAAGAAAATTAAATCTTAATATAGAACTGAGTAAAGCCATGTCCAATTTAATTTTCCCTGAATTCCCTAATGTATAGGAACTACGAATAGTTTTGAAAGTGGAAATAAAAGGGTTAGCATAATAAGGAGAGTTGATAGAAAGTCAATTAGAGGAACAGATATCCAGATCTTGTCGCAAACTGCCCACAGCTGGAGACTGGTCAGATTTCAGAAATTTAGTCTCAAGAAAGGATAAGGAGTCCTTACATGAGAAACCTTAGGTACATTTGTCAGCAAAGGTATCACTCTCAAAAGAGGAGGAATCAGTGGACTCCCATCAAACAAGCCTTCGAGAGACCTAGAGATCCACCCAATAAACAAGTGGGCTTTTCTAATCTTAGAGGCAATGTTATGAGCCTGAAAATGGTTCAATACATGTCCTGGAGTGGTCAACTTACGGATAAAGAATCACCCAAGATGAGTCATCACCACAGACCAAGGTTGATCCTAACACAGGAAGGAGAAAAAGGGAGTCCTTCCAGGGATAGTGTAAAAATTAGGCTGAGGGACCGCCAGTCTAAAGAGGAGCAGAAAGAATGAATACTCTGGCAAAAATTCCATCAAGAATAGAAGCTGGTAGGACACCTAGTATTTAATCTGAGGTTGCGTTGTGCTAAATACATAAAAAGCGAAGCAAACAAAATACCTCAGGAAGAACAAAACGTTTTCCAGAGGGGAAAAAAAAGGTTACCATAATACAATGCAGAAAATTATGCCTGCCTTCATCTCAGATAGTTCTTAAAATTATATATATATATATAACTATATATATAATATATAATAAAATAAAATATAAATAAAATTTTTATAAAATTTATATAAAATAAAATTATATATATAATATATATAATATATTTAATATATATATAATTATATATATATAATTTATATATATATATATATATAAACACACAGAGGATATCAAACCCAAGGTCAGCATGACTATTCCGTTCATGTCATAAAAGGAAAATATTAACTATTAATTGGACTAAAATATAATATAATTATATTAAGAGGCAGGTAAATCGGAAGGTAGAGGAAGTAAATGAATAAAGAATGCAGGGGAAGGAAATCAAGCTAAATTCTCATCTTCTATGGTAAAACAAAAACCAAGTGACAATTTCTGAAATGAAAACATCAAGAAGTAATATATAAGCAAATTATTTAGAGATACGGAAGTAAATACAAAAAAAAATCAGTGAAAATATTTGAAAGGTCTTGCCTCTGAAGAGGACAACAGGGGAAGAGAGCAGAATAGGGATATTGATTTTCATATCAATGGGTACTTTTTCTCAGGATCAATCTGACTTTTTAAACTATATAAATTATGAACTGTATAAATGAGATATTAAAATAAGAAAAATTAATGGGCTCTCTACAAAACTCCAGGGCATCTTTTAACAGCCAGAAGAA
The DNA here is from genome assembly GCF_011100685.1 of Canis lupus familiaris. NCBI lineage: Eukaryota > Metazoa > Chordata > Mammalia > Carnivora > Canidae > Canis > Canis lupus. The sequence goes on along the minus strand of NC_049234.1, from coordinate 20,237,992 downwards.
TCAAAAAGGAAAGTGCTTTTCCCAGACCAAAACTCAGAATTGATTCAACAAAACCTTGCAGTCTAGTGCAATTGGCAGAGTCCATACTCACCAGGCTGGAAAGAGACAACACAACATCTGTCTTCCAAACACTGAATCCATGTTTTACCTCCTTCCTACCTGCTCTGTCAAATATCTAGAGGCTGTAAATGTACCGTACTGTGGATTGAACTTGATTGCCTATTCTTATTTTTAGCACATGTAGGCAGAAGCCAAGATTTAATGCAAAGAAGAAACGTGTCTCAATATTTTGCTTTGGAGATCCCTAAAATACTGTAGAGTCTATAGTTATGTCAGATTCAGGTTAAATGGTTGACAGGGGGATTAAATTAAGGCTACTGCTGTCCAACCAAATAATCTAAGTAGCCCCAGAGACCAGCTATCAATCTGACGGTCTTCAAAATGTCATGAGATTCTCTCTGTCATACACACACACACACACACACACACACACACACACACAGAGAGAGAGAGAGAGAGAGAGAGAGAGCTGAGATTGACTACAGATTTTTTTCTTAGTATAATTTAGTTGGCTCTGTCCAATCCTATTGGAACTAATCAAAAGGAATCTGACCTGTGAAAACAGTATGGATATTTCTCAAAAACAAATAAGAATAGAACTACCAGGGATACCTTGGTGGCTCAGCAGTATAGCATCTGCCTTCGGCCCAGGGCCTGATCCTGGAGTCCTGGGATCGAGTCCCATGTTGGGCTCCTGCATGGAGTCTGCTTCTCCCTCTGCCTGTGTCTCTGCCTCATTCTCTCTCTCTCTCTCTCTCTCTCTCTCTCTCCCTCTCATGAATAAATAAATAAAACCTTACAATAAAAAAAAAAAGAATAGAACTACCATATGATCCAGCAATCCCACTTCTGGACATTTATCCGAAGCAGAGGAAAGCACTATCTTAAAGAAACACCTGCATTTCCACATTCACTGCACTGCAACATTATTCATAATAGCCAAGAAATGGAAACAATCTAAGTGTCCATTGAGGGATGGATTTTTAAAATGTAAACATATTTATATCGATTGCTAGAGAAAAAAACCCTATCTATCTACATACATAAACATACACTCACATAATAGAATATCACACCAAAAAAAGGAAAAAAAGGGGAAAAAAAGGAAAATCTATTTGTAACGATGGGTAAAGATGAAGGACATTATGCTAACTTAAATAAGCCAGATAAAAGTAAATACTATATGGTATCACTTCTATGGGAAAAAGAAAAAGAGAAAAAGAGAGAGAGAGAGAGAGAGAGAGAGAGAGAGAGAAGAGAGAAAGAAAGAAAGAAAGAAAGAAAGAAAGAAAGAAAGAAAGAAAGAAAGAAAGAAAGAAAAGAAAAGAAAGAAAGGTAAAACACAGAAACTGAAGGTAGAATGGTGATTGCCAGAGGCTGAAGGATGGCAGAGATGGGGGAAAGGATGGTCAAAGAGGACAAATCTTTAGTTATAAGGTGAGTTTAAGTTCTGAGACTCTAATGTATAACACATTGTGTCTACACACCAATAGTGTATTGTATACCTGAAATTTGCTGAGCGTAGGTCTGAAGTGTTCCCACCAAACAAATAAATTTAAAAAGTTAACTGTGAAGTAATGGATGTTTTGATTAATTGTGGAAATTATTTCACAATGTACATATATAGCAAATTATCATCTTGTACACTTTAAATATATTATAATTTGTCAATTATATCTCAGTAAAGCTTAGGTGGGGGAAGGAATCCCCACCAATTCATTCCCTCTCAGGTTTAAAAAGGTCCAGGTGTTTGCTTGGATCAACAGGCAAATGACAAACCATACCTAGGCTTATAAGGGAATTTCAAGTGACTCTAGCAAAACAGCCAACTAAAAAGTAATAACAAGTACCAGCAAAACTTGTTCACAGGGGTTTTTAATGTTGTTTCCTGCTTCTTTAGTTCTCCTATTTTGGGTCTCTGAATCAGATACGTTAGAGGAAGCTAATCTTTTCCTGGAGGCATTTTTACCTGACTGAGAACAGGTATTAAATAGAGCCCCCAGGATTCCATTTCCTATTAAATCACAATGAGCCCAAGTAAATGATTGTGCAATTGATGGTGCAATAGCATCTGTATGCAAGATAATTCACTCATCTTGTCAACATTGGCTCACTAAGGTTCAATTTGAACAAAGCAGGAGGCCCAGACTCCAAGCTACTGCTGAGTTCCATGTGTACTTCTCTAACGCAGCATTAAGTGTGGCCATGAGAGTGTAGATATGCTTCTAAGACCATCATATTTTTATCCTGTAGTGCCTCCCACAAGTATGAAAAATTTGCACATTCTGTTTTTGTATGAATTATAATTTTTGAGTGAAATCTGAAGATTTATTTTAATGTTTGCCTCTTTACTTTTAGCTTCTTGCTTATCCAGAGCACAGGAATTTCAGCCATTAGCATGGGATCAAAAGTTTCCCACCAGATGAATTAGACTCTAACCAAGCAGAGTCCATCATTGATCACTCCATTTAATATCTTTTTTTTTAAGATTTTATTTATTTATTCATGAGAGACACAGAGAGAAAGACACACACACACAGGGAGAGGGAGAAGCAGGGTCCACGCAGGGAGCCCAATGCAGGACTCGATCCCAGGACTCTAGAACCACGCCCTGGGCCGAAGGCAGGCGCCAGACTGCTGAGCCACCCAAGAATCCCCCATTTAATATCATGTTTAAATTTAGATTTGAAATTAGATTTGAAATGTATCATAAAATAAGAAGACACATATAAAACTTGTATATCCAAACTTAATGATTGGGAACTGGTCTCTTAAATCAGATAGAACTGACTTCATATCTTTGTTCTTCACTTCTTTTCTCTATGACCTAAGTCAAACTTCAGCTTTCTCATTTAAAATAAAGTTTAAAAAATAAATAAAATAAAATAAGGTTTAGATGAAATTAAAGACAGTATCTGGATGAGGTGCCCGGGTGGTTCAGTTGGTTAGGGAGCCAACTCTTGGTTTCAGCTCAGGTCATGATGTCAGGGTCATGAGATCAAGCCCTACCTCTGCACTGCGGAAGTCTGCAGTGAAACAGTCTGCACTGCGTGTGGAGTTCGCTTGAGATTCTCTCTCTCCCTCTCTCTCTCTCTGCCCCTCCCCCCTTCATCCTCACACTCTCTCGTGCTGTCTCTAAAAAATAAAACAAAGAGAGTATCTGGAATAGTAAACACTCAAGAGATGTTAGTTATTATAATTACATTAGTAGTAGTAGTAGTATTTTTACATAGTTCCACTTAGAGATATTTTTCAAATGATACATTTCTCAACAAATTTGACATTGTTTATCAAGCCTTCTGAAAATCAGATTAACATTTTTTGTCATCTTATACATTGGTATTGAGTACAGGCACTATTTTTTTTCAGAGATCTTGATATATATTTTCTTAAATGAATAAATTACTCTTATCTCAATTGTTTTTTTTTTAGCAAGAAAAAATTAACATGTCCTAATAGAGAAATAAAAAGTTAGTATTGGAAAGTTGATAAATGTAGTAGATTTTATTAGTTTTCATGTATACACTGTCTTCTCTATAAAAAGAATATATAATTCTGTCCCATGGCCACCAGACTTGGTTATTTTAGTTACTTCAGCAAAAGAAATGTAAAAGGAATATAAGCTACAATTAAGCAAAAACTTTAAGAGCCATCAGGTTATTTCATTTTTGTTCTTTTTCCACCTCTTCAAGATTAGTCTGGAATTTCTCCTTCAATTCTGTAAATCTAAAGGAAATACTTGTGAAGCATAAATGCAGTCAATCCATAAGTGATAGCATCAGAGATACAGGCAACTTTTGATATATGTGAGAAATAAATTTTTATTGTGTCAAGCCACTGATGATGGGGGATTATTTGTTACAACAGCATAACCTAGAAAAAGCTGGCCAATACAGAAATAGTCTGGAGTAAGGTACTGCCGTGATAGGCAAGCAAAATAGAGGGCATTGATCTAACGGGTAAAAATTTAAATAAATAAATAAATAAAAACACAAACAGAAAACAAAAAACAAAACAAAACTTATTGAAGGCTAGAAAAATGAGGAAAAAAATATTATGCAGTGATAAACTGATCTGCAATAACTTGGAAGATAATAAATAAAATATCCTGTAGCTTTAGGGAAAGACATTGAAAAACAGAATGCTACTAGATTTACTTAATTGCTTTTAGTTGCATTTGATAAGTTATTGAAAAAATATGAAATCAGAAACAACTGGAACTGTTGGCAGGCAGTTGCCATATGAAACTGTTTTCCCTCTCCTACTAGCCTAAGATCAATTTGAGAAATACTTTGAAAAACAAGAGTCCAATGAAGACTCAACATCATGGCGATGTCCAATCCAAGGGTTGGGAAAACATGTCTATATTTGCAACCTCTCAATTCATTAAGGTAGTGTTTATTAAGATATTTCAAGTGATAAAATGGCTCAGAAAAAAGATATAAAAGCCGTGGTTCCCTCATGGAAACATAATAAGCTTGATTTACCTTTAAGCAAATCTAGGAAACTATAAAGATAGGTTTCAAAAAAATTGTACGAGTGGCTTCCTGGAGTAAAATAAATTAAAACAGTTGTAATTCTAAAGGAGCCAACAACCTAAATTAAAAGAGACTGACCATTTGAGGCTTAAACTGTGTTTTGCCACTTCCACCTTCTGTAAACAAAAGTAGAATGAGAAATCTGTTAAGACCCCAAATAAGGCATTTTCTCCAATGCCTCACTTGGATTGTGCAATAGCATCTGGAAAAGAAAGACCATAGAAAAGGAGGAACCTTCCAATAAATGTAGCCAGAGTCAACAAGAACAATGGACTAAGGAGCTAATTCCAAGGAGCAGGAGCTGGATCTAAAAAGACGGGGTTTTATTTTAATATTCTTTCACAGGAGGCCCTCTGATTGTCCACCTAGAGGGTATTATGCTAAGTGAAATAAGTCAGACAGAAAAACAAATACCATATGGTTTCACTTATATGTGGAATCTAAAAAACAAATGATTGTCTACTCGGTATGATTTCAGAATTGCTATGAAAGAATGACTCCTGTATATCACCATATGTTCCCTTCCCAAATGGAAGAGCCCTGTCTGCCTTTATATGTAGCCCACAAATGTGTGACCAGATATTTTTTTGGTCATGTGGTAGAAATTGGCACAATATTTTAGATTGGGTCACTGCTAGTATTGGATGCAAATTTGGTGGGTATTCCTTATAGACAAGATCAGTATAAGTAAGGCTGGGAAACAGCTATTTGAAATGATGAAAGAGAATAGAAATAGTTTCTTATTATTGCTCTTTATTCACTGTCCCCTCTAAAAGAATATTTCACTTTCCTACCCAAATGGTATGAGGCTTAACAATTTCACTGCATTTGCTTTGACCAATGGGATTGTTAGTGATGTAGGCCATATTCAAGCAGATGCTTTTAGAGTGATTATGTGGTTCTGTTGTTATTACTATTATTTGATTTAGTCTCTCTCTCTCTGTCTCTCTTTCTCTCTTTTCCCCCTCTTGAATGGAAACAGCATGTCCAAGATACCAACAGCTCCTTAGCCTGGATCAAACAATGAAGAAAACATATAGAATGTAGAATACAATTATGGCCATCGCAAAGTGAACAGTAATAATATTACAGATAACCTCACAAAGATGATGTTACATGAGTAAGAAAGAAAACTTGATTGTTTTAAGACACTGAGATTTGGGAGTTATTTTTATCACAGCCTAACTTAACAAAAATTGATTAATAATATGTAGGAGTATTGCATTTAATAAGATATACATAGATGTTTCCAAGAGTGAAAAAGAACATTGCCTAATAATGATCTATTCGGGTGTATATAGATTTATCTTACTTATGAATTACTAATATGCAATAATATTTCATTTGTGGATTGCTAATGCATAATAATATAATAATATATAATAGTATTATGTGTTTTGAACAGCCTTGTTATACTTTGTCATTTCCCACATTATGAATCCTGTTCTTCTGGAGTAGAATTCAGGAAACACCCTTTCAATGCAAATGTAAACATATGACTTAATCCTTCCAATCTGATACAACTATATGAAACTTGAATTTGGAATGAAGCAATAATCTATGGAAGCTTCATTCAGGGAAATTGATCTTTAGCAAATTTGGGACAGAAATATTTAATTGTTTATTTATTGTTTTTAGATTTATTTATTTATTCAAGAGAGGCACAGAGAGAAGCAGAGATACAGGCAGAGGAGAAGCAGGCTACCTGCAGGGAGCCTGATTCAGGACTCGATCCCAGGACTCCAGGATCACGACCTGAGGCAAAGACAGATGCTCAATGGTTGAGCTACCCAGGCATCTCCATTTACTTGTTTAGAAATGGCATTTGGGGGCAGCCCCGGAAGCTCAGCGGTTTAGCGCCTGCCTTCAGCCCAGGGCGTGATCCTGGAGTCCCAGGATCGAGTCCCATGTCAGGCTCCCTGCATGGAGCCTACTTCTCTCTCTGCCGCTCTGTGTGTGTGTGTGTGTGTGTGTGTGTGTGTGTGTGTCATGAATAAATGAAATGTCATGAATAAATAAGTAAAATCTTAAAAAAAAAAAAAAAAGAAATGGCATTTGGTGGGATGTCCTGCATGCAGCCCTGAGTGTAAGCAACTAGACAACAGTGACTGAAAAGATCCTGCCTTGTTGCTGTATATTGTACCTGGTTTCACAGCTTTGGAGTCCATATCTCTTTGTCTTCTAAATGGCCATTAATAAATTATTTTAAAAATTAAGCTAGTAAGGGATGGCTGGGTGGCTCAATTGGTTAAGTATCTGATTTCAGCTCAGGTCATGATCTCAGGGTCCTGGGATCGAGCCCCACAATGGGCTTCACACTCGGTGGGGAGTCTGCTGAGGATTCTCTCTCTTCCTCTCCCTCTGCCTCTCCCCCACATGCTCAAGCTCTCTTTCTCTCAAATAAATAAATAAATAAATAAATAAATAAATAAATAAATATTTAAAAGATTTTATTTATTTATTCATGAGAGACAGAGAGAGAGAGGCAGAGGCATAGGCAGAGGGAGAAACAGGCTCCCTATGGGGAGCCTGATGCAGAACTTGATCCCAGGAGCCTGGGATAATGAATATTTTTTAAAAAATTAAACTAGGAAGAGATAGTTCTGTTGCTTGCAAGCAGGTCTCCAAACAAATACCTATGTAAACAGAGAAATGCTGTACTTTTTTATAATTTGTACATGAGGGGAGAACAATTCATATTCCCAACATAAGCCAAGTTCTCCTGGAACATGACATCCTCTACGACTTTCATAGGTCGAGCTTCAAAGAGAGGAACTTCATTACAGAAGTGGATAGTCTAAATTTCTTCTCATGATTCCTGCACCTCAGCTATAGACTTCTGAAAAGCATCCCTTGTGTCATCTTACACCTGAACATCTTTGTTTCAACACACCACCAAACATACCTTCCCATGCTTGCATGTGTAGAAAATTGGGAAGAATAAAAAAGAAACTCTATCATCTTTCAAAAGAAACCAAATACTACCTGTGTAGAGAGTTTTTCTGATCTCTGTGGGAGAATTTATCACCCTCAAAGCACTGTGTACCTTTCTTGGAGTGTTTATTTTTATTTGCTTGTATTGTTTAATTTCTTCACAGATCTCTACATACACACTACATGGTATGCTCTTATAGGGTCATGATTGAATAATTCTGTAAATTCAGAGCAGCAGTAATATGTTTGTCTTTTATAAGTATTCCAAGGAGTATACAGATAGAAAAGAAATAGTTCTGTATAGAGTAGAACAGATGATAGAAAACAAAATATGCATTTCCTCAAAGTTTGAATTTCTCTTCCTAGGCCATAATAGCAGCAACAAGTTTTGTTCCAACATGATAGGGGAATCTATAGAAAGTGATGAGTTAAAAATGTTTTCAGGAAAGATCAGATCACTGTGATACCTTTAGGGGAGAAAAGACTCAATTTTGATGTGCATGTTTTATTTATTTATTTAATTAATTAATTTATTTATTATTTTTATGTGCATGTTTAGACTCTAGATCACCAAATGACCTAGAATGTATGGAAACGGGAAAGGAGCAAAGTTCAGCTTCTTCCCTAAGTGTGATTCCATCAGTGTTTGATTATGGATTGAACTATTGGTATCATTTTATTTTTTTTTTAAGATTTTATTAATTTATTCATGAAAGACACAGAGAAAGAGAGAGGCAGAGACATAGGCAGAGGGAGAAGCAGGCTCCCTGCAGGGAGCCCGATGAGGGACTCATCCCAGGATGATCATGGCCTGAGCCCAAAGCAGGTGCTCAACCACTGAACCACCCAGAGGCCCCTATTGGTTTCATTTTAAATACCTAAGCAAGAATACACTCAGACAAGCTTTTCTTTCAACAGGGAGGAAAAGTTGATGTAAAAGGTTCTAATTGCTCAGTGAATCTGGACCATGTGAGGACAGCCCTATGAGTCCAGATAGAGTAAAGTGTGTTATAGTGCGATTCTGTAACTGACATCTTTGTCCCAGGTAACAGAATTCCTCTGCCATATTCTAACGAAATCAATTTCTTCTAACGAAATCAATTTGTTTAAAACTAAAACTTCCAGCATAAATTATTTATTTAAAAATACTAATCCCAGTAACTAGGAAAAGGTGTAGAACATAATAAGTGTTTGATAAAGACTTGCTGAATTGTATTGAATTGCAAATGAATGAATGCCTCTTTACACTCCTCCCACCCCATCGCAAAGGATAAAAAAAAAATTAACCTGCTGCTCTAGTTATTTTATAAACGTAACCATCTTGAACTATCTCTTATATCCCAAGTTAAACTCTATGTTTTTATGATGCCAAAATATTTAATTTGTCAATCAGTCCATCATCTGGTTTGATTCAAACTATTAACTCAATTGACTATATTTTACTGACATTAGTCATGGTCCATAATTCCTTTTGTTGACCTTCTCTCTCTTTTTATTTCTTCAAATTTGGCTTTCTACTCAGATGAGGATATATATCCTTAATGTTTTTTAAACTATTCCTTTTCCAAATCAGTCAGCTTACAAATTCTTGACTTCTATAACGCTAAAATATAAAGATTAAATCTCCTTTAATTTAAACTAAAATCTAACTGTCTAGAACCTAGAACAAACTGGAGAAGGCTTCAGAGTCTCATAATGCAAGCAATTGTTCTTTATACTAAAATTAAATGCAACAAAGAAGAAGCAATGAGTTCTCAGATACCCACAAGGGGGGAAAGAGGGCATTAATTCGTGTGTCTCAATCTGAAATAAAGTAATATTCTTTGGGGGACAATCTTTTTTTGTGAACTTCATTTGTAATTCATCAGCTTGGCAAAATCAAAATGCAACATAAGGGAACAGTCAAATAAGAAAGTTATATATTTTTGGAAAATAAAAGGAGATATTGAAAGAGCCATGATTAATACAGTGATTGAGAAGAAAGAAATTTAATGAAACAGCTGTTCTGGGGGGGTTATGTTTTTTGGTGGTTTTTTGCCTATTCTGGACATAAATATGAAAGTGTACACTCCTGCAAAACAGAGTAATTTTTGCTTTCCCTAGAGTAAAAGAATCTATGTTTATAGTTACATAAAAATAACAAGTAGCGATTCATGTGCTATTATTCAGTTTTAGATCATGAAAGAGATTAATTATCATAAAAATATTCATCCCTTAGTAGTAATATGAAAAACACACCCAGATATAACTGAAATGGAAAAAAAGCTCCAACTACTCTTCATAAATATTTATGAATATTAATTTTTCCAGTCTGCATAAAATAGAATTATACTTCAGTTGTCTATCAACTAAGTAGTGTGTATCTATTCATCTGACAAAAAAAATGTGATTCAGTGGAAATAACAACAGGTTGAGAACAATTAAGTTCATTATGTTCAAATCCTTGCTTCTTCACTGTAAACTTCATTGCATTTGTGTTGATAATTACTGAGCAATACTGCATTTAGAAAATGTACCTATCACTATACCTACACTATATCGATATACACTGAATTATTTTAAAGATTTTATTTATTTATTGAGGGAGGTGGTAGAGGGATAGGGAATCTCAAGCAGATTCCACATTGAGTGCAAAGCCCCACTTGGAGCTCCATCTCATGACCCTAAGCTCTAATCAGGAGTCCAAGGCTAAACCAACTAAGCCACCCAGGAACCTCTCATATTGAATATTTAAGAAAAAAAATGAATCTAAGCACGTGGGTGGCTCAGTGGTTGAGCATCTATCTTTGGCTCAGGTGGTGATCCCCAGGTCCTGGGATGGAGTCCTGCAACAGGTTCCCCACAGGGAGCCTGCTTCTCCCTCTGCCTATGTCTCTGCCCCTCTCTTGTGTCTCTCATGAATAAATAAATAAATTCTTAAAAAAAAAAAAAAAGAATCTGTTGGAAAGGTTTCACTAAACCATAGAGTCAAAAGCCAATTTTGACTATTTTTATAAAATAATTTGGCCCCAAATCTCTCTTTGGTATAACAAAATACAATGCCTTTTTTTAACATAGAGTTTTTTATTAGTACATCAAAATATAAGATCTTCTATTATTCAAACTAGTGACAAATGTGAACAGCATGTCAAGATGCCTGCAAAAACTATGTCACATAAAAAGTAACTGATTTGTAATACAGGGAAGGTAACAGGCACTGCTTTTACTAATGTGATTTATTGTCAGCATTTGTATTTAGGAGTAAAGCTAAATTTCAGCTCTATTAGTGAGATTTCTGTCATGTTAGTGAAAATGAAGATGCAATATTTTCCCCCAGGTTTACAGATACTCCTGATTTCTATCCAGTTTAAGTTAAGAACCTCTGTTTGGGGGCTAAATTCTAGACACAGTCAGGACATCCCTGGAAAGATTTAGAGAAGAGGCACAAGCTCGCTCAGCGACCCTCTCTACAATGCAGACAGGTGTCTGTGCTGTTGCTTTCCATGCTGTGTTCATAGTGGTTGTTGCAGATTCCCACTCAGGAATTGGATGTTCAGGACCCATTGATGAGATACTTGAGAACAAGTTCATCAATCTAAGTTTTCATTTTCCTGACAGCAAACAGCTTCCGGGTTGTATCAGATTGCCAGCTAACTGGAGGTATTAAGGTATTAAGGGGAACAATTAGTTTCATTGTCTTCCAGCTCAGAGGCCAGCAGGGTGCGGTGCTGTGGAGCTACCAGGGGCTGGGGCAACGTGTCCCCTGTGCGGATGGGACAGTCCTAGGGACCATCTCCTTGGCCAGCCACCCTTTCTTCTTCAATGTGCAGGCTTCCTTATATGGTGTCGAGATGGGGGAAGGGATGTGGATGGAGTGGTGGAGTGTACTTGTACTCTGATCCTTCCTCTAGGGCCAGTGGGTAACTGCCTCCCAAACAATAGCTCAGGTCCCTACAGGTCACAAATGGCACAGTGATGTGAGTAGGATCACCTAACTTGCTGAAATAATGGATTGTAAGAGTAGTCCCACAAGGGTTTGGTCCAGAAGGTCAGGTCCAGAAGGAAGCCCTCAGTGGGGTCATAACCCTGACAGACAGTGAAGGCCCCTGTGCTGGAGTGAGGGCTGCTCCTGGGCTTGGCACACAGCACACTGGAGATGAAGAGATGCAGCTGGCTATAGCTCAGGGTCACATCCTGAACTCCAAAGATCTTGGCTATAGAGCAGCCCCTTGGCTGCAAGATGTGTATAGCAATGTTCAGAGGTACTAGGGGGATCTAGGCCTACATATACTTATCCACATCATGGAGCTGGTTACATTGGGAGCCCCATCACACACCATTAGGTCCACAGGGCAGCCCTCAAAGTCTGGATGATCCTGGCAGTGGATGACTGGGTGATGTCCCCTTGGATCTATAATACACCTAGTAATGAAGCCATAGCCTGATGATCCACAGCCTTCAGGAACTCCTCATCCAGTTGTAGCAGCTTGACAGCACTGTGGACATGCCAGCCAATCCTCCTTGCCCAGGCAGGTAGTAGACACCTCACTCGTCCAATGTCCATCCCATCTCACATGCTGTTTGCCCAGGGACCTGGCAACAGTAAGCTCAGCTTTTGGAGTGAGGAGAAGGGGATGAAGGAGACTGGTCTGTGAGCTTCTTGAGCCTCAGCGAGGGCACAGACCAGCCAGAAATCGTCAGGCTTCAGGTTGTGTTCTTTGTCAATCTGAGTGCCTGTTGCACATGCCCAAGGGCTCCCACAGTGTGGGGAGCCTGTCATCATGGGACCCCAAGGCTCAGGCGCAGCACAGACCCCACCTGATCATAGCACAATGCCTTTTTATTTAAGTTGGAGAGGGAAGAGGAGTGGGAGGAAGGAAATTAACTTTTGACAAATTCCTCCTGTTTGCTAGATATTGTGGTTGCTGTTTCACGGATATTATTTATCTATTCAGCACAAGGCAGACATTATCATGCCAAAATTATATATAAGAAAACTGAGAAGAGATTATGAACATATCAAATGTTTTATAAGTGGCATAATAGAATAATATCATTGAAGTTTCAATGGAGACACCAAGATAAACAGATACTGCGTTCCAAAGTGCCAGACCAAAACAGAAACTCAATATTAGTGGTCTAGACTGTTTTCCCCAAACCAAATTGAGTATATAAAAGTTTGATGGAGTGGAGAGAGAGGATTTAAAGAGACTTATGCCAGCTCTGAGTCATGTAGGAGCCACCATTTCACCGTTGGCCTCGCAAGCGAACGCCCCCTCCCACCAGGTCTCCTTGTAGAGCCTCAGATGAGTTTGGTAGGCATGGTGGGCTGAGCTCTGACTCTTGTTGGAAGGCTGGAGGAAAGGATACATGAGTGAGCAAGCTACATTGCCAGCTAAACTTTGGTCGGGTGTCTCTAGAAAGAAATTGCACTTCCCCTTTGAGGTGGTACAAAAGTATGGCATGCTTCCCATGGACCAGTTTTGTGGCCTTGAGGGAGAGAAAACTAGCCTAGAGCCCTTTTTTTTTTTTTTTTTTTTCAAACTTCTGTCCAAGAGAGTCTTCTAGAAGGAATATTGTGTTTCCAAAAGTGAAGTACCCATGGTAAGGTCTGCTGAAGAACCAAGGGCTGTGAGGAAACAACCAAAGAACGGGCATCACCCTCTGAATGGAGGAGCTGCAGCTGGAAATGTTCAGGAAGAATGGTACCTAAAAGCCCACAAAAGCTCAGAGAGAGAAAGTGAGTTCCACACACCTGCGAGACTGGAGAAGAGACAAAGTCATATTCTGAGGGCACAGATCAAAAATCCACTGTTTCTGTACCCCCTCCTCCCCCAACCCCTAGATTCCTGATTTAGATGGGCAACAGTAGAAGTAGAAGCTAGTTAGTTGAGTGAAGTAGGAAAAGAAAGTGTGACCACACCCTCACTCCCAACACAAGTTGCCAGACACTAGTCCACTCCAGCTGGGAGGGCAGAAAAATTAATCTTCACTGAAGTTCCATATTTTGATAATTTTCTGGGCTTAAAAACCCATATTTAGAAACTGAACTGAGTTTATAATTTGAAGTAATATTGGGATACTCTAGGTGACCTGCAAGATGCGCATTTTCTTTTCCCTCTCTGGTTTCTGAAGAAGTGTTATGACTTCTTTCCTGTCTCACATCACTGCACCGTGCAGATTGACAGATGCCACAGCAGTAAATACCAAGGTGTTTCCGAGACACCCCCACCCCCACCCTAGGGCCACCTAAGTAAATCTTCATACAGCTTGGTTCCCACCAACTGCCAATTATTTGACATAATGTGGGAAGATGTGGGAAGGCCGAGAAACAAAGCCAGCGCCTAAGGGAAGAAGGGAATTTACACAAGGTAAGGTGGTAGGATAAAAAAATGACACTGCTCCCTGAGAAACAGGGAAAGGAAATAAAAGTGCATGTCTTCACCTGCCAAGAAATGCCCAGCGCGCAAATGCCCCATACTGGTGTCAGTCCTAGGTGTCTTTTCCTCAGCTGAGAGGAAAAGAACAAGCTGTGGGAGATCCACCAGTGTTAAAAATGTCTTGGCAGCAAAATTGCTTAGATATTGACACACTTGGAAAAGGAATACTCTGGTCTTCTTCTGTTACTTTAGAAAGACTATTCACTTTGTTATTTCTCCAAACCAACAAGCTAGAGGTACACCAGGGGTAACTTGAGAGACTGTTGTGCACCTGCTACGTAGTAAATATTCTGCATTTGTTGAATGAATGAATGAATGAATGAATGAATGAATGAATAGGAATGTAGATCTGTCAATGACCCTAAGAATATTCTTTTTCAGCAGGGGAGGAGCAAGATGGCAGAAGAGTAGGGTCTCCAAATCACCTGTCTCCACCAAATTACCTAGAAAACCTTCCAATCATCCTGAAAATCTATGAATTCGGCCTGAGGTTTAAAGAGAGACCAGCTGGAATGCAACAGTGAGAAGAGTTCGCGCTTCTACCAAGGTAGGAAGACGGGGAAAAAGAAATAAAGGAACAAAGGCCTCCAAGGGGGAGGGGCCCCGCGAGGAGCCGGGCTGAGGCCGGGGCGAGTGTCCCCAGGACAGGAGAGCCCCGTCCCGGAGACGCAGGAGCTGCACCGACCTTCCCGGGGGAAAGGGGCTCGCGGGGAGTGGGAGCAGGACCCAGGAGGGCGAGGATGCCCTCGGGCTCCCTGGGACAGTAACAGCAACTGCGCGCCCAGGAGAGTGCGCCGAGCTCCCTAAGGGCTGCAGCGCGCACGGCGGGACCCGGAGCAGCTCGGGGGGCGGGGGGGGGGGGGGGGGGGGGGGGGCAGGGGGCGGCTCCGCGGAGGGGGCTGCGCGGCCCCGGGAGCAGCTCTGAGGGGCTCGGGCAGAGGAAGAGGCTCCGTGCGGAGGGGGCTGCGCGGTTCCAGGAGCAGCTCGGAGGGGCTCGGGCAGAGGAAGAGGCTCCGTGCGGAGGGGGCTGCGCGGTTCCAGGAGCAGCGCGGGGGGCTCGGGGGCGGCTCCGCGGAGGGGGCTGCGCGGCCCGGGAGCGCGAATCCACCAGCGCAGGCTCCGGAGCACAGGGCGCCGGGACACAGCCCAGGATCCCGCCTCCCCCGGGACAGGCAGAGGCCGGGAGGGCCCAGGACAGCGAGGACGCTCCTGCCCCAGCTGAGCAGATCAGCGGCCCCGCCCCGGAGCCTCCAGGCCCTGCAGACGGAGTTCCTGCGGGGGCTGAATCCAGGTTTCCAGAGCTGCCCCGCCACTGGGGCTGTTCCTCCTGCGGCCTCACGGGGTAAACAACCCCCACCGAGCCCTGCACCAGGCAGGGGCACAGCAGCTCCCCCAACTGCTAACACCTGAAAATCAGCACAACAGGCCCCTACCCCAGAACACCAGCTAGACGGACAACTTCCAGGAGAAGCCAAGGGACTTAAAGTATACAGAATCAGAAGATACTCCCCGGTGGTTCTTTTTTTTTATTTTTTATTTTTTTTGGTTTGTTTGTTTGTTTTTTTGTTTTGTTTTGTTTTGCTTTTTGATTTGTTTCCTTCCCCCACCCCCTTTTTTTTCTCCTTTCTTTTTCTTTCTCTTTTTCTTCTCTTTTTTTTTTCGTTTTTTTTTTCTTCCCTTTTTTTTCTCTTTCTCTTTTCTTTCCTTCTTTCTCTCCTCTCTTTTTCTCTTTTTCCCAATACAACTTGCTTTTGGCCACTCTGCACTGAGCAAAATGACTAGAAGGAAAACCTCACCTCAAAAGAAAGAATCAGAAACAGTCCTCTCTCCCACAGAGTTACAAAATCTGGATTACAATTCAATGTCAGAAAGCCAATTCAGAAGCACTATTATACAGCTACTGGTGGCTCTAGAAAAAAGTATAAAGGACTCAAGAGACTTCATGACTGCAGAATTTAGAGCTAATCAGGCAGAAATTAAAAATCAATTGAATGAGATGCAATCCAAACTAGAAGTCCTAACGACGAGGGTTAACGAGGTGGAAGAACGAGTGAGTGACCTAGAAGACAAGTTGATAGCAAAGAGGGAAACTGAGGAAAAAAGAGACAAACAATTAAAAGACCATGAAGATAGATTAAGGGAAATAAACGACAGCCTGAGGAAGAAAAACCTACGTTTAATTGGGGTTCCCGAGGGCGCCGAAAGGGACAGAGGGCCAGAATATGTATTTGAACAAATTCTAGCTGAAAACTTTCCTAATCTGGGAAGGGAAACAGGCATTCAGATCCAGGAAATAGAGAGATCCCCCCCTAAAATCAATAAAAACCTGTTCAACACCTCGACATTTAATTGTGAAGCTTGCAAATTCCAAAGATAAGGAGAAGATCCTTAAAGCAGCAAGAGACAAGAAATCCCTGACTTTTATGGGGAGGAGTATTAGGGTAACAGCAGACCTCTCCACAGAGACCTGGCAGGCCAGAAAGGGCTGGCAGGATATATTCAGGGTCCTAAATGAGAAGAACATGCAACCAAGAATACTTTATCCAGCAAGGCTCTCATTCAAAATGGAAGGAGAGATAAAGAGCTTCCAAGACAGGCAGCAACTGAAAGAATATGTGACCTCCAAACCAGCTCTGCAAGAAATTTTAAGGGGGCCTCTTAAAATTCCCCTTTAAGAAGAAGTTCAGTGGAACAGTCCACAAAAACAAAGACTGAATAGATATCATGATGACACTAAACTCATATCTCTCAATAGTAACTCTGAATGTGAACGGGCTTAATGACCCCATCAAAAGGCGCAGGGTTTCAGACTGGATAAAAAAGCAGGACCCATCTATTTGCTGTCTACAAGAGACTCATTTTAGACAGAAGGACACCTACAGCCTGAAAATAAAAGGTTGGAGAACCATTTACCATTCGAATGGTCCTCAAAAGAAAGCAGGGGTAGCCATCCTTATATCAGATAAACTAAAATTTACCCCAAAGACTGTAGTGAGAGATGAAGAGGGACACTATATCATACTTCAAGGATCTATTCAACAAGAGGACTTAACAATCCTCAATATATATGCCCCGAATGTGGGAGCTGCCAAATATATCAATCAATTATTAATCAAAGTGAAGAAATACTTAGATAATAATACACTTATACTTGGTGACTTCAATCTAGCTCTTTCTATACTCGATAGGTCTTCTAAGCACAACATCTCCAAAGAAACGAGAGCTTTAAATGATACACTGGACCAGATGGATTTCACAGATATCTACACAACTTTACATCCAAACTCAACTGAATACACATTCTTCTCAAGCGCACATGGAACTTTCTCCAGAATAGACCACATATTGGGTCACAAATCGGGTCTGAACCGATACCGAAAGATTGGGATTGTCCCCTGCATATTCTCAGACCATAATGCCTTGAAATTAGAACTAAATCACAACAAGAAGTTTGGAAGGACCTCAAACACGTGGAGGTTAAGGACCATCCTGCTAAAAGATAAAAGGGTCAACCAGGAAATTAAGGAAGAATTAAAAAGATTCATGGAAACTAATGAGAATGAAGATACAACCGTTCAAAATCTTTGGGATGCAGCAAAAGCAGTCCTAAGGGGGAAATACATCGCAATACAAGCATCCATTCAAAAACAGGAAAGAACTCAAATACAAAAGCTAACCTTACACATAAAGGAGCTAGAGAAAAAACAGCAAATAGATCCTACACCCAAGAGAAGAAGGGAGTTAATAAAGATTCGAGCAGAACTCAACGAAATCGAGACCAGAAGAACTGTGGAACAGATCAACAAAACCAGGAGTTGGTTCTTTGAAAGAATTAACAAGATAGATAAACCATTAGCCAGTCTTATTAAAAAGAAAAGAGAGAAGACTCAAATTAATAAAATCATGAATGAGAAAGGAGAGATCACTACCAACACCAAGGAAATACAAACGATTTTAAAAACATATTATGAACAGCTATACGCCAATAAATTAGGCAATCTAGAAGAAATGGACGCATTCCTGGAAAGCCACAAACTACCAAAACTGGAACAGGAAGAAATAGAAAACCTGAACAGCCCAATAACCAGGGAGGAAATTGAAGCAGTCATCAAAAACCTCCCAAGACACAAGAGTCCAGGGCCAGATGGCTTCCCAGGGGAATTTTATCAAACGTTTAAAGAAGAAACCATACCTATTCTCCTAAAGCTGTTTGGAAAGATAGAAAGAGATGGAGTACTTCCAAATTCGTTCTATGAGGCCAGCATCACCTTAATTCCAAAACCAGACAAAGACCCCACCAAAAAGGAGAATTACAGACCAATAGCCCTGATGAACATGGATGCAAAAATTCTCAACAAGATACTGGCCAATAGGATCCAACAATACATTAAAAAAATTATTCACCATGACCAAGTAGGATTTATCCCTGGGACACAAGGCTGGTTCAACACCCGTAAAACAATCAATGTGATTCATCATATCAGCAAGAGAAAAACCAAGAACCATATGATCCTCTCATTGGATGCAGAGAAAGCATTTGACAAAATACAGCATCCATTCCTGATCAAAACTCTTCAGAGTGTAGGGATAGAGGGAACATTCCTCGACATCTTAAAAGCCATCTATGAAAAGCCCACAGCAAATATCATTCTCAATGGGGAAGCACTGGGAGCCTTTCCCCTAAGATCAGGAACAAGACAGGGATGTCCACTCTCACCACTGCTGTTCAACATAGTACTGGAAGTCCTAGCCTCAGCAATCAGACAACAAAAAGACATTAAAGGCATTCAAATTGGCAAAGAAGAAGTCAAACTCTCCCTCTTCGCCGATGACATGATACTCTACATAGAAAACCCAAAAGTCTCCACCCCAAGATTGCTAGAACTCATACAGCAATTCGGTAGCGTGGCAGGATACAAAATCAATGCCCAGAAGTCAGTGGCATTTCTATACACAAACAATGAGACTGAAGAAAGAGAAATTAAGGAGTCAATCCCATTTACAATTGCACCCAAAAGCATAAGATACCTAGGAATAAACCTCACCAAAGATGTAAAGGATCTATACCCTCAAAACTATAGAACACTTCTGAAAGAAATTGAGGAAGACACAAAGAGATGGAAAAATATTCCATGCTCATGGATTGGCAGAATTAATATTGTGAAAATGTCAATGTTACCCAGGGCAATATACACGTTTAATGCAATCCCTATCAAAATACCATGGACTTTCTTCAGAGAGTTAGAACAAATTATTTTAAGATTTGTGTGGAATCAGAAAAGACCCCGAATAGCCAGGGGAATTTTAAAAAAGAAAACCATATCTGGGGGCATCACAATGCCAGATTTCAGGTTGTACTAGAAAGCTGTGGTCATCAAGACAGTGTGGTACTGGCACAAAAACAGACACATAGATCAGTGGAACAGAATAGAGAATCCAGAAGTGGACCCTGAACTTTATGGGCAACTAATATTCGATAAAGGAGGAAAGACTATCCATTGGAAGAAAGACAGTCTCTTCAATAAATGGTGCTGGGAAAATTGGACATCCACATGCAGAAGAATGAAACTAGACCACTCTCTTGCACCATACACAAAGATAAACTCAAAATGGATGAAAGATCTAAATGTGAGACAAGATTCCATCAAAATCCTAGAGAAGAACACAGGCAACACCCTTTTTGAACTTGGCCATAGTAACTTCTTGCAAGATACATCCACGAAGGCAAAAGAAACAAAAGCAAAAATGAACTATTGGGACTTCATCAAGATAAGAAGTTTTTGCACAGCAAAGGATACAGTCAACAAAACTCAAAGACAACCTACAGAATGGGAGAAGATATTTGCAAATGACATATCAGATAAAGGGCTAGTTTCCAAGATCTATAAAGAACTTATTAAACTCAACACCAAAGAAACAAACAATCCAATCATGAAATGGGCAAAAGACATGAACAGAAATCTCACAGAGGAAGACATAGACATGGCCAACATGCATATGAGAAAATGCTCTGCATCACTTGCCATCAGGGAAATACAAATCAAAACCACAATGAGATACCACCTCACACCAGTGAGAATGGGGAAAATTAACAAGGCAGGAAACCACAAATGTTGGAGAGGATGTGGAGAAAAGGGAACCCTCATACACTGTTGGTGGGAATGTGAACTGGTGCAGCCACTCTGGAAAACTGTGTGGAGGTTCCTCAAACAGTTAAAAATATACCTGCCCTACGACCCAGCAATTGCACTGCTGGGGATTTACCCCAAAGATACAGATGCAATGAAACGCCGGGACATCTGCACCCCGATGTTTATAGCAGCAATGGCCACGATAGCCAAACTGTGGAAGGAGCCTCGGTGTCCAACGAAAGATGAATGGATAAAGAAGATGTGGTTTATGTATACAATGGAATATTACTCAGCCATTAGAAATGACAAATACCCACCATTTGCCTCAACGTGGATGGAACTGGAGGGTATTATGCTGAGTGAAGTAAGTCAGTCGGAGAAGGACAAACATTATATGTTCTCATTCATTTGGGGAATATAAATAATAGTGAAAGGGAATATAAGGGAAGGGGGAAGAAATGTGTGGGAAATATCAGAAAGGGAGACAGAACGTAAAGACTGCTAACTCTGGGAAACGAACTAGGGGTGTTGGAAGGGGAGGAGGGTGGGGGGTGGGAGTGAATGGGTGACGGGCACTGGGGGTTATTCTGTATGTTAGTAAATTGAACACCAATAAAAAATATATATATATATATATATATATATAAAATAAAAAATAAAAAAAAATAAAACTTACCACTAATCACAAATAAAGTTTATCACAAAATATAAAAAAAAAAAAAAAAAAAGAATATTCTTTTTCATTGCAATATAAATAGAGCCTCTAGATTTCTGTTTGGCTGCTGGTTGTTGTTCCGTTGTGGCCTTATTATTCCTGTTCTTGTTTTTCATAGTTTAAAGGACAAAAGAACACACCTGGCCCGTGGCCTTACGATTCTCAGGCTTAAAACAAAAGAAGCAAACGCAAAGCCAACCATGGTGTGGGAAAGAAGGAAACAGTTGAACATGGGAAAATCAGACTACCAGAATCCTAATCAAACTTTCTTTACAAATAATAAGTAGTAGGAGAACCAGAGTAAATCAAGGCATGGGAGCTATGAGAATAACCTCCCCTTCAGATTCCTGTCTGAGGGGAGCCAAAGAGCTAAGCCCCCCAGCAGCAACATTCTGGAAATGCATCAGAGGCCTCCCACAGCTTGCTCCCAGTCTCGACTGGCCACAGGGGTCCCAAAGAAGGCCCTTTACTGGGAGTCATGGGACTATGGGCCGGGTGAATTTCTAAGACTTCCCATTGGCCTTGCTGAACGCTCATAGTACAGACATTGTGGTCTGAGGCTCTTCCTCCCAACCAAACTTTCTTCCTTCAAAGGGTCAGATCAGACAATCTCTCAGCTGACTGAGAGAGCTGGCACTCTTGTGACTTCTCACAGCTCTCTCTTCTCTCCACTCTGGGTTCTCAAAAGTCTGACCTGAACTAGCAACTATGGAGAAGCTAGAGCACTACAAGAGTGTGTGCCCAGGCTACTGCCCAGCGGTAAGGCAAAAAGCTCCTGGCAGCTCTGTAAGAATGAAACCTAGAGTTGCAAAATATTTCTGGAGACAAGTCCACATTTTCTTTGTGTCAAAATCAGGAGTTTTGAATATTGGTTCAAATTTCTTTTAAAAAATCATATGCAAGCCAAACAATACATCCACCATTTCGACTGAACCATTGCCAGCCAGTTCGTAGCTTCCAGTCTATAGCATAATTCCTCACCGGTGTAATTTGTTATCTGCCTCTGCCAGGATTGGCTTTATTTTGCTTTTTGCTATTCTAATTCCCCTGTAGAGGGGAGAGGATTCTAGACATTCAAACAAAGGCAGTTCTCACAAAGCCTTGAGCTGAGTACCTCTCAGGACTTAGAGAACCCTTGAGAGGTGGAGATGCTTGGAGGGACCTGTTGTCTTTAAAGCCACAGAAGCAGAGCGAACACTCATTGTTGTCCCTGAGTTCAAAGACAGCACAGAGACAGCCCTGCCTCCATCAGGGACTGCTTCTGACCTAGCATTTAAATGTGCCTTCAAATGGCCTTTGAAATTTGAGAAGGCCATATAGTACCCCTGCTATAAAGTCTACTTAGCCCGGAAAGCAGGTCTTTAATGGCAATCTCATATCCTCTGGACAGCTACTGTAAGCCTTCTCTGTAAATCACTACTGCTTATGGGCTTAAATTCTATCATGGTCCAGTTAGTCTTCATCAGGATGAAAAGTCTGATTTGCTTAGTTTTCAAATTCAAAGTTTCTGTCTTGTTAGAAGACAAAATCAGTATTTATTTGCCTTCTGCAAATGTTAGGTAATTGGAGGTCCCCGAATGCACATTCATTTTTGTTGTGCAGAGACAGCTACAGAATAGCATTAAAATGGATTTCCAGACTACATTTGTGGTAAGGTTGCAATGACAGACCGGAGTTAGTAAAATTTCCTCTCACTGTCCAAGCTCTGAAACATCCTCGGGCTTCCCTTGTTGTATTATTCAGAGAGAATTCAGCCTTAGGGACTATGAACACAGGCCATGTCATTGCAATCAGTAACAAATGAGTTTTACATTATCTGGTTCTTTCCTACTTTATTCAACGATGCTGTTGAGTGTCATTTGCACGTGCATCTCTAAATTTCAGAGTTGCCTTGGATGAGGTTTCTGGGACTTTCTAGCTGGTAATAACTGGCAGAACCCCAAAGTGATCCCCTCTTCATTTCTAGCCACTTTGACAAATGCTTTTTTCTCAAAGAAATCCATGCACAACTGCTGACATTTTTTTCCTCTCTCTCTATGGACTTTTAGTCTAGAGTTCAATTCTAAAATACTGTTTTCATAGCCAAAATTCTAGCACAGATTCATATACAAAGAAAACTTAAATTATTCTATCCATAGATTAATCATGAGAGATTTAACTCACTGCCCAGCATCCTGGATTGTTATTACAATCCTGCCCATAATAGTTGAGTCCGAGAAGTAAGAAATTATCTCTAGACCAGTGTTCTCATGTTTATAATAAGAGTGTTATACCAAATAATATCTAAGGCCAGGGACAAATCTGGTTTTGTGAGGCATGAAGTGTATACAATTTAGGGACTCTTGATAAGAAAAGAAAACTCAAGATTCAAAAGGTAGATATAAAGGAATGTTAGAAGAAAACAAAACATTTATTTATAGTAAGAAATAACAAACTATTAATTTTAAAAGGATGACCACCAATATCATACACATCACAAAATAGGGGGGAATGAAAAAAACAGTTTTATTACCTGCCTGGCACATATCTACAATACTTTTATCTACCTATTTTGGCTGCATAGTCTTGACTAATTCTTCCTTTGACAACGATTTTATAATATTATTGCCTACAGAGAAAAGAGAAACACAATTCAGTCTTTCTTCGATCAGAGCTAATCAAAATCTGTATTGTTTATAGTTCATTATTTCAAAAAATTTCTTTCAGTTTCAACACACATCATTAGTAATCTCATGTAAACATTTAATATGTTAATAAATTTGGGGAAACTTGTATCCAATATTCTTTGTATATGAGCTATAAGATTCAGAAGAATCTTCCATAGAACAGCTTCTGCTTCTCAATTTTTGAAACTTTTTATCTTCTACACTATCCACATGCTCCCAAGCCAGATGCCAAAGACACATTTAAAATGCAGCATTATTTCCAGCACCTTTGAGACATGACCCTGAGTGAGTCAGAAAAAATGGTCAGTAGGAATATTCCTGAAAGCCATTTCTATAATGAGATGGCTAGCAATAATTTAACAATGCCTGGAAGAGACCACAAATCCCATAAATATAGCCCATGAAGCTCAAACTACAATTAAATGTATCTTACTGTTTTTCAAATTTTATAAAAAAATATATCACCATGTGACAGTATTCCCGGGATGCTTCCAGGATGTAAGTGAGGAACCTTAATGCTTATACTTAAGGTAAAGCATAAATCCATTTCTAAGACCTTCCTAATTCCAACAATGGTTCTGAAAAATTAAAGCTGCTAAAACTCAACACAATGTGTTTAGCTGAGAAAAAAGGGAGAAAGAATAAAAAGAAGGAAAGGATAAGGAATAGTGAATGCACAGGCATATGGTCTTAATTATTTTGAGATAATGCATTGATTTCAGTCGCGTCTAGTCCATTTCTACTGACCATGAGCAAACAAGAATTGGTTGTAAAGTCCTCTTGTCAGTTAAACTAGGTAAAGGTATAACCTGTCTTGCATTATTTAAGGCCTGAATTGACCCTATTCTGAATATAGTGTGGACATAGCTTACATTTAGTAATTTAATATTATTCACTGGAGTTACTACCTTTAATTCTGATACAAAATTGGGTTTAAAAATAGGCATCCATCTGGCAAAAAGAGTGTCAGTGATTCTTCTTGTCTTTTTTTATTTAGAGTGTTTGCTTGTTTTTTAGTCATTATGGAAACTTACAAGTTTTATGGTAAACTCTGAAATGATCATAGATCTAAAAATAACAAGTATAAACTGAAATGCTTGTCTTTACAGAAACTTTATTAATGAGAAAAGCCCTAGACTCTTATTCATTCATTTAATGAACTTTTATTAATACTTAGAAATAATATATGATGGCAGGCACTGTGCTAGGCAGACGCGTGCGTATAATTTGTGACTTTGACAGTCATTTACCAGTTCTCTGACCATGTTGATTTCATTCTTGCCTGTCTGCAAGTCCTCAGAGAGTTGTGGGTGTGGGAGTGAGGAGGTAAAACAATGATGCTTCCTACTGCTGTGTGATCTTCTTTCCATCGAATTATAACAGATACAAAATGCTACAACCTCGAGTAAAAATCTGGCTTTAAATGCCTTCTCTGGGGGCACCTGGATGGCTTACACAGTTAAGCATCTGCTTTTGGCTCAGGTCATGATCCCAGGCTCCTGGGATTGAGCGGGAAACCTGCTTCTTCCTCTCCCTCTGCCTGCTGCTCCCTCTGCTTGTGTTGTCTCTCCCTCTCTCTCTCTGTCAAATAAATAAATAAAATTTTAAAATAAATAAATAAATGCATTCCTTCTCTATTTCCTATTACCTGTGTGAATTAGGCTGATGGTCTTCAAAATGTTTTTATGCTCCCTAAAATGTGCGAAATTTGGCTTGAAGTCTCAAATTTTTGAAATCAAACGTTCGAATAGGTAAAATGTCTGTGATTTGGGATATATTATAAGTATTGATATTGTAAAATAATATGGGTATATCACCCTTTTAAGTGTGTCCAGTAAATCTAAATAACCATAATGCTAGATACTTGCCATCATACATTTTAAAAAACATATAAACAAGATCTTTCTTAATGATTAGTAATTTTACTTCATTTCTTTTCTCCTTGCACCTAATTCCCCTTGCCCTTCACTCACACACACACACACACACACAGTATCCTAACATATTTTTATATCTAAAAGTTCACCTTACTATACTTGACATACTAATCATATTCTACAACAAAAATACTTATATATGGGGATCCCTGGGTGGCTCAGCGGTTTAGTGCCTGCCTTTGGTCCAGGGCATGATCCTGGAGTTCCAGGATCGAGTCCCATACTGGGCTCCCTGCATGGAGCCTGCTTCTCCGTCTGCCTGTGTCTCTTCCTTTCTCTCTGTGTCTCTCATGATAAATAAATAGAATCTTTTTAAAAAAAATATGTATATAAATTTAAAACAAACATTTTTGCTTTAATTAAGAAATTTCATCTAGATTCTCTCTTAGTTATCAGTTGTCCACAATTAAAAGAACAAATACATTAAAATTTTGAAATTCAAACAAAAAATAATTTTTAGAATTCTATCTCTTAAAGGTTGTTTTTTTTTTCTGCAATTAGCTCATGTATCCATGGATGAGTATGACTTGTCACTAAAATGAGACAGTTTTCCGTATCATGTCTGTTTTTCTTTTTTTTTCTTTCTTATTTTTCACTTTTATAGGCATAAATTCTGAAAATAAATTTGTTCTTACCACAAGCTGAATGGGATGCAAGAATTTCTTATTGCAATATCACCCATTTCTTTGAATTTCCCCCAAGTTATATGCCAAAATCCATGTAGTGATCTATCATCTAAAATTATTTTTAATAGTCTCTCAACTGACAACTTAGTTATTTCCTTCTTCAATTTTGTTGAAAGCCAAGAATTGGAAAGTACCTGACCTGTGAAATGATTTGTTATCCAGTCATCAAAGTCATTCACTTTCTTAGTTTCTGGGAAATATACCAAAAAGGTTTTAGTAAGTCTTGTTGAATGACTCTTGGTTTTTCACACAGTGGTACTTTGTTTAACCCAATACCCTCAGGAAGTTTTGAGAATATAAAAATATTGTTATTTTCAATACATTTTGGCAATACTTATTTTTAATAAAATAATTTTGTCTTATCAAATGGCTTAAATATATTTTCCTCCAAACCTTGGCACTACAATTGAACCTGTACAGTTTTTAGAAACTATCCACTATATAATCTTACTGGCCAAGTCTGTCCACATTGTCTAACCAATGTATTGATCCAAGACTTAGTGCCTATAAAAAAAAATGTTTCACTTCAGTTATCAATTCAAATAAATTTATTGTGTCCCTATGACCACCAGCTAACTTCTAAATTATGTTCTTAAAACAAATACACAAACTATGGCACTTTGCCATGGTTTTTCTTTTTAAAGACTTTCTTTTTGCTTTATGATCATGAAACTCTCTCTCAAAAACAATGAATATTTGACAATAACCAGGTACATGGTAGACTAACAAAAGTTAGAACATTGACTAATGCTGAGGGACAATGGGTTTATAGAAGTCCTTGAGACTTGCTGGTGTAACTATAAGACTAGTGTAGCCATTACATAGACATTCCCCCCATGAATCAGAATCTCCACTCTCAGATGTATATCCCCAAAACATTATCACCTAAGTGGGACTGCATATGAGGATGATCACAGTCACATTGTGCTGGAGATAAGGAGCTAGGAGCTATATCAGATTGTCACTGGGAAAATAGATAGGTATAATGTGGAACGGGTCACAGTCCAACAGATGGATCTTAATAGCATTGAGAAAAAAGAAAGAAAAGAAAAGAAAAGAAAAGAAAAGAAAAGAAAAGAAAAGAAAAGAAAAGAAAGAAAGAAAGAAAGAAGAAAAAAGCAGAATAGATAAATTTTATAATACTTATAAAAATGTAAAATACATTAGACAATACATATTTACAGGAACACACAAGAGATGAGAGATATTAAATACATTAGAATTACTGTTACATTACAATTTATTGAATGCTGAAAGGTTGATATTTTATATATTTTACAAATATATATATAAGAGATGATCATCATTAACACTCTGCCTTCAGATACTACTCCACCTGAAATAGGATCAGCGTCTACACTTAAGAAAACTCTTTTGTTCTTTCTTGAATCTTTCCAGGTGGGATGATTGAGGAAGAAATTTCCAAGGTAAAATAAATTATCCAAGGGGAAGGAAGTCAGCCCTTCAGGAATGAATGTGGTCTTAGAAGAAAAGAGGGAAGTTAAATTGAAATCAAATCCTCGATGAATAAAAGAGGAAAGACTAAAGGAAGAGCCAGAGAATCTCCCTCTCTCCTCTTCCCCCAACACAGTTTCCTTCTTTCCTTTCATACATTCCCACAACTTGAGGACTTTACCTGGGACCCTTGAGGTAAATACAAATGACTAATAAAGAAAAGCAAAGCTGTTAAATCTTGTTACAGACTGAATGTTTGCCCCCCAACCCCAGTCCTGCCAATTCATATGTTGACATTCCAACCCCTTGTATGCCTCTATTTGGAGATGGGAGCCTCTAAGGGAGTAATTAAGGTAAAATGAGGCATAAGAATGGGGCCTTGATCCAATAGGATGAGTGTCCTTATAGAAGAGACACAGAGAGCTGGTTCTCTGCCTCTGCATTTCTCCTCCACACCCCTCCTCACCCTTGCATACACACACATACACACACATGAAAGCCATATGAGGACAGAAGGCAGGACCAGAAGACAGCCAGCCACCTGCAGGCCAGGAAAAAAGATCTTACTAGAAACTGAATCAGCTGGGACCTGGATCTTGGACTTCTATAGCCTCCAGAACTGTGCAAAAACTACGTCTGTTGTTGAAGTCACCACGTCTGTGCTATTTTGCTATGACAGCCTAAGCAGACTAATAGAAACCTCAAATGTACTCATGGAATTGGAAATTAAAACAGTAACTATACATTTTGAAAAGTTTTAAATAAGAGACGGGTATGAGTCAGAATACTTTTGGAAGAGTCGTTTAGTGATGGATAATTAGATTCCAAATTTTAATTTAATATACAACTCTCTAGCTCCACTTACAATGTAAATGATTTAACTTATATATGTTTTAAGAATAAAAATCATGATGTAACAAACAACAAAGATGCCAGTATTTAGTTATTTTAAAATAGCCTGTTAGGTCAGTAGACCAAAAACATATGGAGCCAATATGGCAATATTATAACCCCTAGTGACTTTAAAATAGGTTATGTAACTTCTCCATCATGGTGAGTAGAAACTGGAGGAGATACAGTCAAATCTGAATCAGTTCATTAGTGCCAATGAAAGACTGAATTCTTCTATTAAAAGTAGAGGGGAGCAGGGCACCTGGGTGGCTCAGTCAGTTAAGGGTTCAATTTTTATCTTAGCTCAGGTCTTGATCTCAGGGTCCTGAGTTTGAGCCCCACATTGGGCTCCATGCCCAGCTTTAAAAGAAAAAAAGAAAAGTAGAGGGGCAAATGGGCAAAAGGTTTGAATAGCTGTTTCACAAAAAGACGTATATGAATGGACAATAGACTCAGAAAAACTGCTTAACACCATTCGTCATCAGGGAAATCCAAGTTTAAGGAAAAAATCACATACCCCAATATACCCACCAGAATGGCCAAGATGAAAGACTGACAATAATAATTTTGGCAAATATGGGAAGCAACTTAAACTCTCAAACATCAAGTGGTATAGCCACTTTGGAAAAATATCTGGTGGTTTCTTTGAAAATGGAACATATACTTCTCCTGTGACTTCTGTGTATCTACCCAAGAGAAGTGAAAGTATACATCTATAAAAATCCTAAGTTTTATTCAAAACAGCCAGGAACTGGATTAATAAGAAAATGGATCAAGACACTGTAGTACATTCACACAATGGAATTCATAGCAACAATAAGCTATGGATTATCAGGGGCGCCTGTATGGCTCAGTTGGTTAAGCATCTGTCTTCAGCTCAGGGCATGATCTCAGGGCGCTAGGATCGAGCCCCACATTGGGCTCCCTGTTCCGTGGGGAGCCTGCTTCTCCCTCTTTCTACGCCTGTTAGTCCACTTGCTTGTGCTCTGTCAATTAAATAAATAAAGTCTTAAAAAAAAAAAAGATATGAGTTACCGAGTTACCGATACAGGTAACAATATAGCTAAATCTCAGAAATGGTACACTAAGTAAAGGAAACCCGGAACAAGAGTAAACATGTATGATTCCATTAATATGAAATTCTAGAATACCAAATAAAAATCTATAATGAAGAAACTAAGAATAGCAGTTGCCCCTTAGGCGGACGAGGGTAAAGCTTGGCTATGAAGGGACACAAAAGCTTTTGCTGGGATGATAAGGTGCTGGGTATAGTTTTTTTATGTGTTGGTCAATATTCACTGCCTATTATAATGATGATTTATACATTTTGCCAAATTTAACTCTTACGTCAGAAAAGCATCTATAAACAAATACCTAAATTTAGTAATAATTTGTGTCCCAAAGTTTTTAGTGATGATGATGATATACTGATGTCTTAAACTTATTTGAAATGCATTTTAAGAAATGGTGTATAGATGTATACAGGCATGGAGGTAAATAGATAACCTGATAAAGCAAATATAGCAATTGGTTAAGATATAGGAGGGAGGATCTAGGGCAAACATGACATAGTATCAATCTGAATGGTGGCACCAGATGGTGTCTTATGTTATTTTTATACTCTTATTTTTTAGTGTACGCTTGAATGTTTTTCAATTATTAATATATTTGCATGAATCTTATGTTACTTATGTAGTATACAGAAAATATTTATGCAGACATGGTATCAGAGATCTTGGATTGCAACGACTCTATAGACTATAGGCCCCATCCTTAAAAGTCCCAAGGTGTCATTTTGGAAATGACCTTAAGTCTTTGGAATCCTGCTATTAACTTCCTAGGTGTGTTGATATATATGCTTAAACAAATCGTAAGACCAGAGTGACAAATGTATATACATATCCATTCTTGGGTAGACTGTACTTCTATTCCTAATTGTTCACTCCCTCCTTCTGTCAGAGGATTACACCTCCCCCATTATCATGTGACTTGCTTTGGCTGATGGCATTTGAATAGACATGATCTATGCCATGGCCAAGGGAAAGCTATGAGAGTGTTATGGGCTAAACTGTATTCCCTAAAAAATCATATGTTGAACCTCTAAATCCCCAGTTTGTTGGAAGGTGACTGTATTTGAAGATACAGCCTTTAAAGAGGTGATTAAGTTAAAATGAGACCCCCCGAGGGTGGGTTCTAATCCAAACTGACCAGTGCCCTATAAGAAAAGAAAATGTAGACACACGAACACTAGGAGCATGTGCTCACAGAGAAGAGACCATGTGAGGACACACTGAGAAGGTGGTCATCTAAAAAAACCAAGAAGAGGGACACCTGGGTGGCTCAGTCAGCCAAGTGTTTGTCTTCAGTTCAGGTTATGATCTCAGGGTCCTAGGATCAGGCCCCTGGGCAGGGAGCCTGCTTCTCCTTCTGTCTTCTGTTCCCAACCCCCAGCCCCGCTCCCTTGTGCTCTCTGGCTTACACTCTGTCAAATAAAAAAAAAAAAAAATGAAATCTTTAAAAAATAAAAAAATTAAAAGCCAAGAAGAGAAGCCTCTGGAAAAAAAAATCAATACCAATACTTTACCAATATTTTCATGTTGGACTATCATAGTCTTGGGATACAGGAAGATCAATAACTGCATGTCCCACTTCAGGGCCCCACTTCAATCAGGGTCCCAGAATTGCAAGCCAGGTGGAGCGACATCAGCTAACTTGTAGTTACCAACATATACCAGGAGAGTAAATGCTTACTGTTGCAAGACAAACAGGCACATGTGTATGCATGTATGCAGGCATGCACACACATAGTAGAGGTGTAGGAAATATACTTTTTGGTTGAGCGCCAAAGGGCAAAGAGTTAAAATTTGTATTGGACCACAGCCTACCTAGAGTTGAATCACCATCATGGAAGAAACCACTGGAACATAGAAATAAATCTGAGATGTTATTTAAATTTATCATTGTTACTATTATTATTTATTAAAAATCACACTGGTGGCCAAATTTTAGGACTTTGACCTTGTAGTGCAGGAACCGTGATTCCTCAGCCCTGCCAGGTGCCTGACTGCACTCATGGTTACTGAATTGCATGTCAACAATACAAAATGGAAACTTAGTTCAGTTGCCTTGGGAAGGAGCAATTTGGCTGGTGCTATGGTACAGAGCATGCTAACAGGAAGTTGCCACAAAGTTATTAAACTTTCCCTCCCCCTCCATAACCAAAATAAAGCCTCCCTAGGCTCAAAACAATAGGGAGTTTTCTTCTAAAAGCATTCTTGTAAAGCCTGCTGTTTTGAAATTTGAGTGAACAGAATGTGTTTGGTGTGGGTTTCCTTGAATCCATTTCCTCTAACACTGGCAGATTTTATAATAATGAATATACATTTATATTTCAATGGGCTAATAGAATTTCATGAAATAAAGAACATTTCTCTTCCTGCCCTTAATTTTTTTTTTAATTTATTTATGATAGTCACAGAGAGAGAGAGAGAGAGAGAGGGGCAGAGACACAGGCAGAGGGAGAAGCAGGCTCCATGCACCGGGAGCCCGACGTGGGATTCGATCCTGGGTCTCCAGGATCGCGCCCTGGGCCAAAGGCAGGCGCCAAACCGCTGCGCCACCCAGGGATCCCGATAATTTATTATTTGATTGAAACATTATATATTTAGATATTAATATTCTGTATATTTAGATATTGACAACAATTTAAACGCTGTAAGTACTTACACTCCAAGGAAGGCCAACTGAAAGTTTCACAAACAGGAGCCCTGGGACTCTTCCCAAGAGGCTTTCTCTAATCACTGGAGCCCACTCAGTCTGTGCCCAAGGTAGACACCAGAAGAACCAAGGCATTATGACACTCTTCCCACCCTCAGAATCCCTCTATCAGTAACTAATAGGATCTGATGGATAAACTCTTCAGTTTAACCTCTCAGCTGGGAAAACTCTGGGCTATGATCTACTCTAGCCACCAAACTTCAGCAGCATTGAGTCCCAGTTGTCCAGTAAGAATAAATTCAATAACATACCCTTCTTGGTTCTGTTTCCTTTCCTGTATCATTTCCCACTCAGCTGCTAGAGTTTTATGGACTTACCTCTCAAATAAACAACTGACACTCACATCCTTTTCTCAGATTTGGCTTCTGGGGGAACCCAACCCAAGAAGTACACAATCATGAAACCACACACACACACATCAGGAACACTGGAAAGGGCACAGAAGTGTGATCCGTTATAAGCCACTAGTTTCAGGTTTACAAAGGTGGACACTCCCATTTTGATCTGAAAATTTTCAAATCTGTATCAGTTGCCTATTGCAGACTTGAAATGACAATGATTTATTATTTATCACAATTCTGTCCATTGGTTGTGCTCATTTCACCTGGCTCACTCATGTAGTCACCCTCAGAAGACTCCGCGGGCTTGAAGATCCACTCATGTATGACAATTGATGTTCCCAGTTGGCTGAAGTGACTTGATTTCCCTGCGCATGGCCTCTTATCATCCAGGAGACTAGAGCTAGCTTCTTCACATGGAAGTCCCAAAATAGCATTTTTAAGAGGACAAAGACAGAAGCTACAAGGCCTCTAGAAAACTAGGCTATAGAACTAGCAAGGCCCTCTTCAGTCACATTCTATTGGTAAAAGCAAGACATCAGGGCTAGCTAGCATGGGCTGAAAATGTGGGGTTATAGCTTTCATCTCTTAATGGAAAGAGATGGAAAATATTATTGCAATGTTTTCAGTCTACCATAAACCCAACTATCCTTGTGGAAGAAATCAGTTAGATGCTCACCAAGCCTACTTCTACTTTCTGGATATGAAAGAGTGCCATACTTCCCAGCATCCCTGTAGGTAGGTTGAATCCGAGTGCTTGCATCACAGCACTTCCAGCTACAGCAATATACCTATGGTCTGTCTCCTCTGCTCCAGAAATAGCATGTTCTAAAGATGGCAACATCACAAAATGGAAGGAGCATGGATGATCCTCTCAGGATTTTTTTTTTTTTTTGAAGAAAAACTATCTGATTTTCATTGAACTTTGACAGAAACAAGAAATAAATTTCTTATTACATTAAATTACTGAGATTTAAACATAGTACAATTTAACCTACCCTAACTAACAAAATTTTGAGAACTGAAAGAATGACTCTCAAAGAATGGAATGTAGGGCATGGCAAAAGTCCAGTGATACAAGAGTTTTTTGTTGTTGCTGTTTGTGTTGGGCATTGGGAAAGTTTCCTCCTCATTTTAGACCATATTAGCATGGTCTACTTTTTAGATCATCTTCCCTGATGATATCTTGGACTCTGTTGGTTCCAAGGCAAATACAGATGAACAGACTTCCTACTATGGCAGAGATTGCACTTGTATGGTAGAGGATTCACTCTCAAAATTAAATTACTGCTATTCATATGGAAGAGGCAGCAGCTAGGACCATATGCAAACATCTGGGAAGTGAGCTCATGACTCACTTGGGAAGACACTATCTTCAGAATAGTGTCCAAAATTATTCTCCTTTTTTTTCTCCTTTTGTAATATCCTTATCTCTCACCTCACCTTTTAAAGATTTTATTTATTTATTTGAAAGAGAGACAGAGAGCAAGAGGAGGGGCATAGGGAGAGGGAGAGAGAAAATCTCAAGCAGAGTCTGCACTCAATACAGAGCCCAATGTGGGAATCTATCTCATGACCCTAAGATTATGACCTAATCTGAAATCAAGTGTTGGACACTTAACCTACTGAACCACCAAGGTGTCCCTCATCTCACATTTTAGATACACTCTTTCGGAATGAAATTTGTAGAATTTTACTCTGAAGGATGTTGCTAACTCTTTCAGATGCTAGTTTTACCTTTGGTTCACAGCTGAGGCGACTCCGTCATATAATAAAGGATCAAATGGGTCACTGGGAAATTTTTATCCACTTTCTGAAGCAAAAACTCCTCCCAAGTGTTTTAAAGATGTAAACCTGCCCCTTTTCATGTCTGGCAATGATGCTGCTGATGAGAAAACCCTTCCCAGACCAGGGTGATCTATCCAAGATCTATTTATGTTTCCATAATCCCTCTGTTTATGTGTGTTCAAATGACTAATGAGGCCAATCTGGAACTGGCAGATTTTGCCACAATTTAGACAGATGGTTTCAGTATATGTGCATAAAGAAAGTAATGTTGGAAATGTGAAAATAAAGAATATATTTTATACTATTCTGAGTTTTTAGTTTTTCTAAGAGAACAAAGATAAAATGACCAGGGGGCATGGAAAGGTTTCTGTGTTACTAAACCACACAACATGATCTTCTTAACTTAGGAGCCTCTTGAATAACTACTGAGAATCATTGCATTAATATATAGATGATTTTTTTTAGCCCAAACACTCAGGAAAGTCTAAACATATGTTCTAGTCATTGCTTTAGAAAGCTTGTATAAGCAATATTAAGTGAACTGTTGCTGATAAAAATGTGACCTCACTCCAAACCTGAGCCCTTCCTAGAACTGAAGCAAAACCAAATATTTCTGGGTAATTTGAAATATAAACAGGACTGACCATTTTTTAGGTCTTTCGTTGCACAGATGACGCATTTCTGAACCTTCTACTCTAATCCAGTTTTCCAAATTTTAGTATGGTCTCTCTTAGATGAGAAAACTTAGAAGGTCTTGGTACATTTCCAATTTATTGCATAGATCCTAGCAATCTGAGGACACATTCATTCATTCACATATTCTCAACTAATATTTGTTAAACACTTATTTTGTGTTAAGACAAGATGATTGATGCTGCAAAATTCTGACAAGAGTGTACCCATAAGCCTGGTCTTCAAGAAACACAGATTTCAGAGGATGTAAACAAATTGTTGTAAGCATCATATGATAAATGTATACAGCTCCTCAGAGAAAAAAATGCATTGTTTTTGCTAATAATACCTGTAGTGATAACAAGAAAGAAGAAATAGAATGGAGGAGATAGAAAGAGGAAGAACTCAAGTATAATAGGTTGCCCTGAGATATGTTACCCAGAAATGTGTGCCACACTAGCATCATTAATGGTAAGTTGCTAAGCAATTAAGCTGTTTGGCGGTGGTGGCAGAGACCAGGGTTGTGTTGGATCTTGGATGTAGGAGTAGAATATCTACACATGTGACAAGGCCCTTTGGTGCAGGTTAGAAATAAGACTAAGAAGGAAAGGCAGATGTGCAATGGGTCGCAGGCTGGCTACCCATGGCCTGTTGCAGCAAAACTCCAAACAAATTTCAGGATTCTAAATTTTAACTTGGATATCCAGGTCATCACGAAGATATGTTTTTAAAGTAAAAGACAGAAAAAATATTATTTACTATTTTGTTAGCTACATGTGTAATTTTTAAATGGCTTGCATACTAAGAGCCTTTATTTCTATACTAGTCTCAATCCCACCCACAGACTGTGGGTATTTGGAAGCCTAGGCATCAAAGAGTCACACAGGATCCTGCAGGCCAGGCTTCTGGTTTCTTCAGTAGTGGTATGTCCTCCTGAGCTTTGTAGACATTTGACCTATTTATTTCCAGTTAGTTCCTTACAAGTAACCACAGCCAAAATTTTCCTTCCCATCCCTCTTTCCCTCAATTTCATTGTATCTACCTTGAGATAATTAGAAATACTGGGTTTAAAGGGATAGACGATGCCGTTTCACTGATCTTTGCCACTAGGCTGTCTCCTGATTTCTGAATAACATATGATAGGAAGGAGGTGATAATGGCTTAAGTAAAAATGGCTTCATTAGCACTACCCCTAACAACTCGACTGATAACTCAGAGAATTTTGCTAAATTTGGCAAGGAGAAGGCAGAACACGTTAACACTATAACTTTTTTTCAAACAAATTTGGCTAGATAGAAACTTCTACTGGCATATGACCTGCCCTACAAGGTATTACAAAGGAGTTTTAATAAATGCCTTATTAAAACATATATGGATCACCAGCTTTCCAGCTTACAATATATGTGCCCTACCCCTCAAGACCAGATGCTAACTTGGGAAAGCAGGAAAGGGGCAAAACAGCACAGATGCATTCATCTTTAGGATAAAACACAGAAACAGCACATGTACTTTCTCTTTCCATCCAACTGGGCAGGACTGATTTACATGGCCACACCAGACCACAAGGGCAGCTGGGAAATGTAGTCCCTACATGTATAGCCATAGATCCTGCTAGAATGGGGGATTCTATTCCTAAAGAAGGGAGAATGTGTAGTGATGAATAATCAGCAGTCCTCCCTTTTGTCTGCTAAGAGGGTGTTTCTCCAAATTATACAGAAACCCATCTGCCACTTGGAGGTTTCAATGATTAGTCTCATTCTCCACTGTTTATTAGACACATTCAGTACAAATAAGCAGGCTTTCCTGTGAATATGAGTAGGAGTTCAGAGGAGCT
Source organism: Canis lupus familiaris (assembly GCF_011100685.1). Classification (NCBI taxonomy): domain Eukaryota; kingdom Metazoa; phylum Chordata; class Mammalia; order Carnivora; family Canidae; genus Canis; species Canis lupus. The sequence goes on along the minus strand of NC_049234.1, from coordinate 20,201,151 downwards.
CAGAGAAGGAAGATAACTAATATAATCTAGAATTGTTTTTTTCTACAAAAGAAGTAGAACCTCAGTGACTGCAAAAGGAATACGGAAGGGCAGATGAAGGGAGTCAGAGGCGATGCCTCCACTACTCAGAATTTGCAGGTCTGCATGACCTCAAAGGATGCTCAGAGTCGGGTGACTGAGAAGGACCAGTGTACACAATAAAAATCCTAAGTTGAACTTCAACTAGTTCCTTAACTTGTCTGTTCCTCAGTTTTCTCATCCCTGAAATGTGGACATTTACCACATAGGGTTATCTTGAAGATTTCAATGAGAGGACATATACAATGTGCTAAGGCACTGCATTCTGCAAATGGTGAATGTTTAATAAATATTACCAAAAAACATCGTGGTGCTCTTATTTAAAATCATTATAGAGAGAGGATATAAAAGATAGTTTATCCATAGTAATATTTTTTACTGCCTCTAACACTATGCCTGGAACACAGCAATCATTCAATAAATGAATGAATGAGTAACTGAAAGCATTTTGAAATCCGTGAAAGTAACCACCCTACACAAGGTTTCCCTAGCTTCTCAAGTTTCTTAGTGGTTCTTAAATAGTGGCTCAAAAATGAAGAAGTTAGGTTAGAAATGCGAGCCAATGTATATAATTCTATGTGAACAAAGAAAGTCAAAACTGCTTATTAATTTACAGTGAAGCCTTCGTGTCAGTCTGGGAAAACCAAACGTATAGCAGCACTGAGAATTTCTAGAACACACACACAGTAAGAGTTTCTTTAGGAAAATGGAGCCATCTACCGGCCAAATCAATTTACTATCAAACAAATGCATTTCTTGACTTGGGAATCATAGAACAGGAACGTTTTTCCTTTCATTTCCTATGTCTCTTATTTTTATTTCTTGTTACTCTCATTCTTCTCCTTTCAAATGTATAGCTGTAGTTCTAAAGTATATCCAGAATATGACCAGTTTTTACTACCTCCACTACCAGTTTGTGCCACTATCACTTTTCCTGGATCAATGTGATAACCTAACAACCAGTCCCCTGCTTCTGCCTTTGCCTCATTACAGTCCATGTACAACAGAGTCTGGAATTCTTTCAAAGTAAATCCCTAAAGTATCTGTCCACTGAATTTAAAATTAATGAATGGTCACTGTAAATCAAACACGATTCCACGTATGGAATGGTGATAAAGTGATAACAAAGACATGGAACCCATTTTGCAAAGAAAATAGAAAAGCTTACAGAAAATCATTAAATCCACTATAATAAGCACAAGAGCAGAAGGACTGTTGAATAATGATACAACTAATTCCCTTAAAATGAGAGAGCATTGAAGCTGGTTCTTGAAGGACAAGTAAACTGACTTCTTACCTTTGGTCTTTTCAACCAAGTAAGAATAATTTAGGAATAATGCAACAGCTGCCATTTATTAAGGATTGACTACTTACAAGATGCAGTGCTAAGTACTTAGATGTATGACCTCACTTCATCCCTGAAACCACTCAAAATATTAGGCATGTTATCCCATTTTCCTTATGCAGAAACTGAGATTATAGAGGTTAAGTAATATACCTAAGGATACAACTCTAGTCAATAGTGGATTTGAAAGCTGAATCCAGCCTGTTAGGGGAGCCTGTGCTCTTAAGGACTAGGCAATACTCCCTCTGTGAAAGGAAGAGACAGAGATTCTGGTGCCAAAGCCACAGCAAGAGCAAGAAGTTTCTCAGTATCTATTCAACAGGCCTTTCACTGGGCATAGTTCTGGAGCTTTAAGATGACTACGATTATTTAAGATTATTTAAGTGAATGCCCTGCCAATCTCTGTCTCAACATAAATTTTGGCCATTGCAAACACATATACACACAGAGAGATATAGCTGCTGCATGAGAAAATGACCCTAAGAGCTTATAACCACAGCATGAGCCCCATATGGATGGGCACTATGTCTTGTCACCATTCTGTCCCCAGCATACCATGGTAGGCATGAAGTGGATGCTGAATAAATGAACAGATGAACTGAGACTTTAACTGCATTTTAAATATCCAGTTAAAAATTGAAGGTAAAAAGTATCGTCAGAGGACAGATTGCACAACAGATTGTAGAGGATGCCCAACAGTTGACTGCTTTTATTTTATTTATTTTTTTTTAAACTACTATTAACATGCTAAGAATTCTAAACTTTTTTTTTTTTAATTTTTTATTTATTTATGATAGTCACAGAGAGAGAGAGAGAGGCAGAGACACAGGCAGAGGGAGAAGCAGGCTCCATGCACCGGGAGCCCGACGTGGGATTCGATCCCGGGTCTCCAGGATCGCGCCCTGGGCCAAAGGCAGGCGCTAAACCGCTGCACCACCCAGGGATCCCCGACTGCTTTTATTTTAAAGGATCTGAGCCTTAAGCAGGCAATTGAGTGAGGATTCAGAATTAACTAAATTAGGTTAGACTTCAGGTGAGTCTTGTTCATTTGATTTTTTAATCTAAAAAAATTTAGATTTTTTGGTCTAATTTTATAACTGTACCTATCACCAACTTCAGTCAGGGACCTGCATAATAAATATATGCTTTGCTGGTCATCATTCAAGTAGAGCATTTTTTTTTTTACCGATAGAGCCAGTAGCTACCGTACCCAAGGGCATGGTATAGTGACAGCAGCCGGCCTTGAGTTCCAAAGGTTATGGTGAAGAGAACAAAGGCCTCAAAATGAGAGGAAATGGGGCATTTCAGAGTTCAGGAACACCAGCCCACCAGTTTGGAGTCCCATCAGGACTCATTCAGTTTCAAGTAACAGCAATTTTTCTCAAACTGGCTGAAATAATGATTGCCTCCTGTAATTGATATGTTCAAGGGATGTGGCCAACTTAGGAACCACTAGGCCTAGTGCCTCCAAAAAATGTCATCAAGGCATTGCTGGTCTCTCCAGCTCCTGCTTCAGCATTTCTCTGCATTTGGCTGCATTCTCAGATAGATTCCCAGTCGAGCCAGCAAAAGCAGTTTCCAGCAACTTCAAACTTAGATCCATTCACTTAGCAAGCTTGGTGGGTAATAGGGCCTTTTTTCTAATCATTTTAGCTGATAAATTCTTGAATTCCCTCTGATTGGCCCCGCTTTGTCACTTGCACATCCCGGAATCAATCACTCTGGCCAAGATCATGCAGCCAGCATTCTGATTCATCAGGATAGAGACATGTATACCTATGGCTGGAGTCCAAGGATGGGGTCATCCCTGCCCAAATGATATAGAGTGGAAGAGAACTCATTCTTTAAGTAAAACTTGAGATTTCTTTTACTAGAACAAGGGATGCTGGGGGTATGTGTGGAGAGGGAGCAATAGACAAAAGGCTATGAATACCAGGAGCTTAAAATATGCAAAAGTATGTTGAAGTCAGTATGACCTGACTACGACTAACTCCCTGAGTTAGTTTGGGAGTGGAGAATGGGAGAGGGAAAGGGGGTATTACACCTGTTAAACCACAAGGCAGTTACTAGGCATCACATTAAGGAGGAAGTTTGAGTAAATTGCAACTTAGTGACAATGCTTCAAAAGGGCATTATTCACTCATTTATGCACATAAAGGATGGAATGAAAGAATAAACAAATGCAGAACAACTTTTTGTGGTAGGCATTATCTATCCCATTTAACAATTAAGGAAAATGAGGTAGAGAGCCTGAATAATAGTTAGGTTCTCATAAGTCAGCAATCAAGAATTTTAGTGGAGGACTCAACTTTGAGGTCACCATTCCTATGTACACCCTCAAAATGGGGTGCATTAAAAGAGGCTTATTATTGTGAAATTTTTTAGAGAAAGAGAGAGCAAGGATGAGGGGCAGAGGAAAGAGAGGGAGAGAAAATCCAATGCAAGACTCGATCTCACAACCCTGAGATCATGAGCTGAGCTGAAATCAAGAGTTGGACACAACCAACTGAGCCACCCAGGCACTCTAACTGTGAATAATTCTTAATCCTAAAATTCAAAATGGTGGCAGAAACGTTCATAATAAAAATAAAACTTCGATCTGAATTCTGTCTTTTACTAATCAAGGGGTTCTAGGACAAACTAGTTCATCTCTCTTAGCCTGTTTCCACAGCTGTAAAATAATGATAATGATAATGATAATGATAATGATAATGATAATCTCCATTATTGTGGAGATTAAATGAGATAACCTATGTAAAAGCACCTAGATAAAGTCAGTGCAATTAAATAAGTTATATAATACTAATTAAATGAATGTGAGATTCTTTTTTAAAAACAAAATAAAAACCACAATGCTTTAAAATAAAACAAAAGAACACCAAAAAAACAACAAGTAAACACCTTTGTTTGGGTTTTACTGTATCCCAAGTCCAAATCATTCCCATGCTGTTACTCAAGTTAATGTAATTATATACAAGGTAATGAAGAGGCACTTCCTAAGCATTCAATGCATAAAAACAGCCCCAACTAACTCATTGGATCCTGAAAGCAATTTGGGTTGCATTTTACACCATCTGCAACCTCTCAGACTTCAGAAGCTTTGAATCAGCACTGTGCCACCTTGCCATAGATTGGACACAGTATAAAAAGAAAAAGAAAAATCAAACCATAACCTTGGACTCTATCCAGGGTCTTGTCTTGAGGTTAAAGTCTTAGAAAATGTCTCTCTTCTGTGAAATAAAGGAGTAATCATATCCTTGCCCATGTCAGACCTTGACACTCTTTTCACTGTTTTCCTGTTCTGGTGTCAACTCCTTGACCCCAAGTCATGACCTGTCTAGCCTTTGTGACAGCCTCACAAATAAATTCTCACTCCCTTCAGTCCAGTGACTCTCCTCATCTCCCTCTTCCTCCTATCACCCATCAGCAGCCAGAGCTGCCTCGCACATGTCTACCGCCCAGCATGTGCAACAGGCAACAGGACAAATAAACACCAACATAGGGAAATATTGATAAATCGAATGTAGTAAAATTAACTATTTCTGTTCATCCAAAAGTATCATGAAGAGAGGGAGAATGCTGGCGGATATATCTACAACATAGAAATCTGACTGAGAACTTATATTCAGAATTTCTAAAAAAAAAATCTTTTTTTACACTAATAAGAAAGGACAACCCAACTTTTAAAAATAGGTAAAAGACTTCAGTAGATATTTCACAAAAGAGGAAATCTAAATGGCAATAGGCACATGGAAAGATGCTTAACATTACAAGACTTTAAAGAGCTACTGATTCCAACCAAAGTGAAAGCATTGTACATAGCCACAAAACTGGCAAAAATTTTAAAATAGCAGCTGAACCGATCAGTGTTAGTATGCCCAAAACTGAAACTTTCAAATCTTGGGAGTGAAAATTGGTACAACTACTTTAGAAACTATTTGATGCTATCTATTAAACCCGGTCATAACTTATGACCCAGTGATTCTAAGTATTTTCCCAAAAGAAATGCACTGTGTTCACTGAAGTGCAAATGGCATATATATATATATATATATATATATATATATATATATATATGAATAGTCGAAGCAGCATTATTGTGATAGCCAAAAACAAGAAACAACATAACAGTCCATGAATAGTGGAAAATAAAATTTTGGTAGTATGGTCACATAATAGAATATCAAACAATAAAACAGAACACATTCCTGCTATACACATGGCATGAATGAATTTCAAAAACATAACATTGAGCACAAATACATATTATAAGATCCCTTTTATGTAAAATTTAATGAAGGAGAAAAACTAATGAAAGGTAACAGAAGCTAGTACAGTGGTTACTTCTGGTGGCATAAGGGGTTGACTGGGAGAAGCATGAGCAGATATAGTTTGGTGCTATTTTCTCTATTTTATCTGGAGCAACACTAGTATTACACAAGCGTGTTCACTTATGGAGTTGTAGCTTGAGATCTGTTTAGTTTACCAAATGTTGGTCATACACCCATAAAAAGTATACTAAGAAACCCACATCCTTCTTGATCCCTCTAATTGAGGCTCATGAGTTCCATACAACCAACTCTGTGACTTTAGAACAAACTTATAAATATGATTGGAATTTGTCCATCTACACAGAACATTTCCATACCCACAAAAGCACTGTAAAAAAATACATCTATTTTATTGTGGCAATTCAGCTTTCTCTGAGCAATGGTTTATAGGAATCATGATGTGCAGAAATGAGAGGCAAGAGGCCAAGAGTTCCTAAAATAGTCAACATAATAGTAGCAAATATGAGTGGATTACTTACTACACAATTAGCAATGTGTTAACAACTTAAGGTGTACTATTTTATTTAATACTTACAACAAACATTTGAAATGAATACTGTCAGTATCCCCATTTTACAGGTTAAAGAAACTGATCCAGAAATGTTAAGCATCTTGTCTAGGTCCACACAGCTAATGAGTGGCTATGCAGCACAAATGAAGTTTTTTACAAAGTCAAGCCAAAACATCCAGCTTGAAGAGATAACTTAGAACATACAAATGTAAAAGCTGCACAGGAGAATGAGAACCTGATTTATATAGAAAGAGTGTCTGATTAAGAATCCATACACCTGGGATGTTATTCCATGTTTGCCATTCCCTAGCCACAGGGCTATAAAGGTATAATTATACCCCCAGAACTCTTAAGACTCGATGTCTGACAACCTTTCCAATTTTAAGACACTAAAAAGCTTGATCAAGAACAACAAGCTGGCTGAGGAATATTCCATTGTATACATAAACCACATCTTCTTTATCCATTCATCTTTCGATGGACACAGAGCCATTAGAAATGACAAATACCCACCATTTGCTTCAACGTGGATGGAACTGGAGGGTATTATGCTGAGTGAAATAAGTCAATCAGAGAAGGACAAAATTTATATGTTCTCATTCATTTGGGGAATATAAATAATAGTGAAAGGGAATAGAAGGAAGGGAGAAGAAATGGGTAGGAAATATCAGAAAGGGAGACAGAACATAAAGACTCCTAACTCTGGGAAACGAACTAGGGGTGGTGGAAGGGGAGAAGGGTGGGGGGGTGGGGGTGAATGGGTGACGGGCACTGAGGGGGCACTTGACAGGATGAGCACTGGGTGTTATTCTGTGTGTTGGCAAATTGAACACCAATAAAAAATAAATTTATTATTAAAAAAAAAAAAAGAACAACAAGCTAACAATGACCGACTTTCTCTGCTTTGGTCAGAGTTAATTCACATGCTAATAAAGATCTGTCATACACAAAGCCCTTTCCTCAGGCCAGGAAGAGAGAGCCATAGCATTTCTAAGAAACAGTTTTAGGGACACATGAAAAATGAATATTGGCTCAGAAGCAAAATAGAAAGGACACTCTCTGGATGTCTCACCCTCTGTGAGACAAACCACATGAAGTAAGTAAGAGGAGATGCTTTTTCTTACAAGAAGAGTCAAGTTAACCCCCCCAAAACAAAACAAAAAAACAAAACAGGACAAATTAAAAGTCCATTTCAATGCAAAGCAGTTTTATTTAGGAGCAGTCAAATGGTACCAAGATCTTGCTGAGAAGTTCCACATGCAAAATAGACAGGAATTTTAACTTTACACGTGTGGTTTTCTATTCCCAATTATTGATATTTGTAATTAGCCTTGGTTGTCCTTTCTGGCCTGAGTCAGAACATTGTTTGGTTTCAAAACCAGGAATTCTCTAGTTTATATTTTGGAATGGGGGAGGGGTGACATTGAAATAATAAGTAAAGGAAGGCTGATGAGGATGGTACCTGTGCTATCAGCATTAGGGAGAGGAAGGGACTGTGAAAGTCAAGTTTAGTAGGATCCCTGGAAAAACTACCATTATGGCCTCCCCAGGATGTTAACTGGGAACACAATTTCACTTAGCAACACCTCTAATAGTCAAGTAAACTGCTTGTATCTTTGGCAGCCCAAGTTCTTTAACCTATACCCTATTGTCCACTGTTAGCATGATTGAATTATATTTTTTGCCCCTTTTTCTGTGTGACTTTCAACTTCTGAAAACTCATGATGCTGTCTCCTTAAGCCCCTTAGTCAGATATTTTCTAAAGGGAGGATCTGAACGCTGCTCCAGTGTTGACATCCTCTCTGATCATTAGAGCATTTACATAATACCACTAAGTGGGTTGCTGGCCAGCCTGTGGATTGTTCACACTTGAGTCTCCACTCTGGTTCTATCAGCTTTGGCCAGAGTAGAATGGTTAAATGAATCAACATTGATATTCACAAAAGAAACCCCTTGAAAAGATATTATGGGTGAGGCAGCCACTCTTGAGACTTGGCCTGTCCCGGACATAACTAAGGCCTCCTTGGATAAAACGGCTTTCCTGATTTTAAACTGGAAGAGGCTACCAGCAACTCCAGACACCTCTAGGCATATCTTCAGTTTTCAGCAATTCCTCAAATGCCTCAGTGACTTCTGCCAAAAGAAGGTTACTTCTCCATGTGTTTTCTACATCTGTCAGCTGTATTGGTTAAACTTCAGTATCAGTTGGCTAAGTTGTATAATACTAACAATGTTCCCCTAAATCTAGGTTGCTTCCAAAGGGTGATTTCCCTCTCGTGTGTGTCCCTTATGGGTTGGCTCTGCTTCTGCTCCATGTCATCTTCTCCCCAGGAGCCAAACTGACAAAGCAGCCTCTATCTGAACTACACATTCCAGTTTATCCAACACAGTTCTACTCATGCCTCTTGTCCCAGATAAATTATTAATAGCCTATCTTTTCACCCTCTCACTTTCAAATATTCCTGGTTCGGACAATAAGTTACACATCATCTTTCCTACCAAGATTAATGATGATTTCCTGGCAAGGGAAAAAAGATGTGGCAAAAACACAAACTGGCTCTGAAACGTTTCTGATCAGGAATGACTGGAGTCACCTGTGTCTACACTTCATTGGCTAAAATCACTCCTGAGTTCAGTATGGTAAGAACGTATAATTGTCCCCAAGGAGGGGAAGCAAATATTTTTTCAGCAAAATTCAACCTACCAAAGAGAACAATGGACATGAAGACAAAATGAAATGATATAAACAGTTTGCCCAAGGCATGTGTGTGGAAGGGGTAAAAGGGTGGACTTAGAGTCACTGCACTTTGGGGCTTTTACAATTTTATCAATTTTCTAAGCTTGTCCAATGCCTTGATTTTACAAGATGAAAAAAAAAAAAACTGCCCAGGAAGGGACGTAACTTGTGCAAGTTCCCAGAAGTCTGTAGATCAGTCCATGTCCTGCTAGTGTGAGAGTTTAGGTGTCAGATGGAATATAACCACTTATGTCTATATAAACCATATATATCTACATCTAAAGCAATCCCAAGCCACACAAATTACATAATATTGACAGAGGTAAAATTGGCATGGCACAAAACACAATAAATGAGAGAGTGCCCAATAACAAAAGAAACTTTGTAAGAACTCAAAAATAATTCAACTTATCTTTCATTAGAGGATTTCAGAGACTGTTCTCACTTTCTATTGAGACATTTATGACAATTATGAGCCTCACCTCCTTGTCATTAGGTGACCTGACTCCCTTCCTCTGTCCCAGGGCCCAACTTCACGGAGATCAGTAGTCCTCAACTTTGGCTGCAGCCCCCATCTCCACCTCTTCCCAAAGATTCTGATTCAGTTGTTGGGAGAAGAGGTGCTGATAAGTGGTACTATTTAAAAGTTCCCAGGTTATTCTAATTTATATCCAGGATTGAGAATCACTGATGGAGGATTTTTTCAACATTCCATGGACAGGATGATAGATTTTTGTTCTAGCAAACCACTCCAGTAAGGAGATTCATATACTGCTTGTTATGGACTGAATGTTTGTGTCCTCCCAAAATCCATATATTGAAGCCCTAACTCCTGATGTGATGGTCTTTGCAGGTAGGGCTGGGCAACTAACTTAGGGTTAGATGAGGTCATGAAGATGGAACCTGCATGACAGGATTCGTGCCTTTAAAAGAAGAGACAACACACAGCTCTATCTCTATCTCTATCTCTATCTCTATCTCTATCTCTATATATATTCACACAAAGAGAAGGTCATGTGAGCAAAGAGCAAGATGGTGGCAGCCTGCCAGCCAGGAGAAGAGGCCTCAGAGTGAAACTATCTCACTGGCACCTTGATTATAGATTTCCAGCCTCCAGAACTGTGATAAATAAATATCTGTTGTTTAAGGCACCCACTCTATGGTATTTTGCTAGGGCAGCCCAAGCTGACTGCTATCTATCATTTGACTTCAAAACTTCCCAGTTCTATTTCTCACTGCTAGAACTTCACATACGTGCAAGTGCATGCACACACACACACACATTTGGTTTGTGTGTTTCATTTTGTTTGCCTGAAATACATTTTTAAAAGCATTTTTAAATAAGGTAACATATACCATCCAAACCACTTTGTGAGAAGATACATTATTTGTTCCAAACAGTCTTTGGTATTTTTAGTTTGAAGACTCAATGTTCCTCTAATGAATATAATGCTAGAGGTTAGACAAGCTTTGGTCTAAAGCTGATTCCACTGCTTAACTGGCCATTGGATATTGGCTGGGTCATCACTCTACATATGACTTTCCCAACATAAAGAAGAGAATCAAAACAAATGCTTTTTGAAAGTCCTTCTTCTGGGGTAGGAATCACACAACCGTCTATAAGGCAGAAGTTCTAAACCACTTTATAAAATTGTATTAAGCTTCTACAAAACTGAGAAGGCCCAGGGATTCTCCTCTTCTCCCCAACCCCAATTTAATTAAGGGCAAGTGAGGTCATTGTAGTGCTCTTTTTAAAAAATCTCTCCAGGAGATTCTAATGAGGCACCAGGTTTGAAAGCTATGAACTATTTACAATTTTTACCAATGACAATATAGACTCAGGTGAAGTCATTTCCTCAAGATCACTTAACTTTCAAGTGGCAAAGCCAGAACACAAACTCTGGTTGTCTAGCTATAAAACTCCTTCCAGTGTATGTGGTACAAGAGCTCCTGGCATGTTATCAGCTGCTTGATGCTATTTCCAGAACTCTGGTTGCTCCTATTTGAGTCTACTTGGCTGACAAATCAGCCACACTCACCCATCAGCTGCTGCAAGGGTTGAGTGGAGCTTGGTTTCATCATGGAGCTAGGGTCAGGATATTTTTCCATCTGTGCTGAGCAGGATACACTGGTCTTGCATATCTGAGGTTAAAAGAATAAGATGCACGGAGACTAATTGTGAATTATAAATAGGAATGTTTATAGATCTTTCTGGTTTGCCTTTCCACATAGAACTGTTTTCTGGTGCACAACATTGGCATTTTGATTAATGTTACGTTCTTGGCTTGTTCTTCAGTTGCAGCAACACACAGATTTCTGTCTACATGTACTATTAACTGTCATCTGAGCTTCCCACGCAATGCAGCTGATAATTACACATTCTGGAAGCCGAGTGTCACAACCAATTAACTTGACAGGCTCCACTGATTTAGATGGAAATGGAGGCTGTACAAATCTGTTTTGTGGTGTCTCAGTATAAATAGAGAAGTGATTAAGTGAAAAGATGACAATAAAGTAATACTGGCTCAAATCCAGGCACATAAGGAGTGGGTAGAAAGATTCTGGGTGTTAAAATCATAGAGACCAACATTCAAATCCCTGATCTTGCCACTTACTAGTTGAGTGGATTCACACAAGTTACTTAGATCTACTTTTATTTTTTTATTTGTTTTACTTTTATTTTTAATCACATATTTTCCCAAAAAGTACATTTAAAAATGTGTATGCTTCTTAAAAAAATAATAAATATCTTTGTGGTCAAGACAGCCTAAGAAGTAGAACTGACCAGCACTTAAAGCTCCTGGAGCTATACTGGTTCTCATACCTCCTTTCTGCCCAGTGGTAACTTTGAGACTCTCTTCATCACCCTCTTCCCCTCTTGTATAGTTTCCCCACCTGTATATGTATCTCTAAATGTATTTATATTCTACTTACCTTTTCTGAACTTCAAAATCATAGATGTATCTTCTGTGGCTTACTCCATTTATCCCACATTGTATCTAGGACTAGTTTACACTAATGTACCTGGCTAGAGATCATTTTGTTTCACTACTATACAGCATTCAACTAATTGAATATTAAACAATGTATGTAACCATCCTGCTGGCAATTGCCATTTCAGATCCTTGGTATTACAAATAATATTACAAGTAATATTAAAAGAAAGATTTCTGTACAAATTATCCCAGTGTACCATTGTCAATTTTTCTAGAGTAGGAGTTGACAAACTACAGCCCATGGGCCAAAACCAGCTTGTCATCAGTTTGTGCAAATAAAGTTTTATTGGAATATAACCACATCCCCTCATTTGCATATCTCTTATGGCTGTTTTCCCACTACTACCCACAAGATCCCATGTGTTCTCCTGAATGGCCTCTCCTTTCCCCAGTCCTCAACACAAAAATCCTATATCCCTCCACTCTTGTTTTGCTTTTTTTATTTTTTAAAAAGTTCTAATCTTCTCAGTCTCTTAAAGAACCAGCCTAAATTACTAGCAACTGCTTTTACAAAATAACTGCCTTTTCTTGAAAGCAAGAACATTAAATTTCAAACACTCTGAAAGGTACAGGGAAATCATTGTGTCCATCCTGGGGACTGTCGTTTAGATATGACAGTTGAGAAGAGTAAAGAATGCTGTTTGGAAATACAGGCATTGCTGCTTTTACAGATTTCTACCCTCTGCTTCCTATAGTCCATGCTTGCTCTCACTTAGGGGCAATCATTCCTAGAAACAATCCCATTCCCTCTCCCTGTAGCAATTTGGTCTAGAAACCACCAAAAGATGATTCCTTAGGAAACCAGATGTGTGGGCAAGTCTGGCCAAATGTGTGGCTACTATGAGAAGAATGCCAAGAATCTCACATCATGTGAGCTCTGGGAAGGGAATTTGCTGCCTCCTATCTTTACAAGAGATTCTAATCCCATGCCTCAGAGCATCACTGGGCAGTCCCAGAGGTAGCTTCATCTCGAAGCCGGTTATTTGCTTCCGATAGAAATATGTTATTCCTCAATAAGTAGTTAAAGTGTAGTTTGTGGAAAATCTTTAGAATTTAATGCCATAGAGACTAGACCTTGGGAAATCTTTTATCCCTGATACCCAGACTTCTCAGATAGGTTTAATGCCTAGTTCTTGCTCTGACATGTTTTAATTACGTCATTTGGTTACTCATTTCCATTATTTTTTCAGCAAGTACTTTGAAATAAGCAGTCACTAGGTGAAAGACATAGTGCTGGTATAGGTAAAGATGAATCTGAAATAGTTCTTGTCCTTAAGGACAGCATAACCTATAATATTTGTAGAACTTGGTACAAAATGAAAATGCAGGGATACTAGTCTGAAAACTCTTAAGATTTTCAAGATGGTGATAGGTGATGGCATAGCACTCAACCAAGTATGAAGTCCTTTTAAACATGGGGCACTGTGTAATTCATGTCCATTATGCAGCCTTCATAATCTAGTAGATAAAATTAGATACACAAAAGCAGCTCTTTGTAAAGCAAGAAAGAATGACAATAATGTTAAATATCTATACAAGTAATATGTTATAGCCATGTATTTTTAATGGTGAATCAGAATAAGCAACCCACAGTATGAGTATTTAAACTGCACCTTTATAGGTAGAGAGTATGACCAAATGCATTGTTAACTGGGAAACATCAAAATAAATTTTGTGATGTGATAATGTTCACTTTGACAGAATAGAAACCACAAGGGTTAGAATGGAGAGTGCTCTAGGTGATGTGGTAGTGCTGAACATATAGAAACGTTACTTGAGGTCAAGTACAAAGGTGTCCTGGGACCCTGAATTCTTTAAATTTGGATTTTATCTTGAATTGTATATTCTGAAACTTCCAGAATTTTTAAGAAGAGGAATAACATGATCAGTTCTAGATTCCAGAAAGAAAATAATTCCAGTTGTAATGTAGCAAATGGATCACAGAAGACAGGGACCAGAGATGGAAAAATATTAGGAAATAGTTAATAATATCCAAGGCAAGACAATGATGCTCTGTATTATAGATGAAAAGGATAGATGGAAGACACACTGCAGTGCCCTTCCTTCTTTGAAAAGAAAAGGGGGGAGACCTCCAGGAAAGATGGCAGATTCTAAGTTCACCCCATCCCATGGATACAATTACCTACATTCATATCAGTGTATATAAACCCAAAAATAACTCAAATTCTGGCAGAAGAGACTCTTCACAGCTAACAGGGACCGGCACCACCTAAAAGTGACTCCTGCCCAGGACAGGGGGGAAGATAACCACACACACCAATCCAACTGGCTGCAGCAGTGCACTGAAGGCAGACATCAGGTCTGACTGCAGGCTCCAGCCAATGAAAGCTTGTCAGGAGACAACACAGGGTAAGTGCCCTGCAGTTTGGTGCTACTGCATCTCTGCTAAATGCCTGGTCTGACTCATCTTGAGCCCCAAGTGGCTCCAGACTAGCCCACTAATAACACAGGAACCAAACCCACAACATGCAAAGAGAGCCTCTACAGACAACTGGACTGAAGGCAAATGTGGTTCAGCCACAACAGTAGGGCTCACTCAACACACATAGAAAATACCCCTGAAGCACCAGGTTCTGGCAAACAGAGGATATTGCACTGAAGGGCACTACAGGATCTCTTCTTCATAAGGCCACCACTTTCAAGAGCAGGAGATGTAGCTGACTTTCCTAACACACAGAAACAGACACAAACAAATAAGACAGAGGAATATGTACCAAGTGAAAGAACAGGACAAAATCACAGCAAGAAAGATAAATGAAACAGAGATAAGTAATATGCCTATTGGAAAATTTAAGGTAAAGCCTATAAACATATGTACTGGACTTAAGAAATGAATGAAGGACTTCAGTGGGATCTTCAACAAAGAGATAGAAGACAAAAAAAAAAAGTAACCAACCAGGGATGAACTCAATAACTGGAAATAAAAATCCACAAAATGGAATAAACAGTAGGCTAGAGGAAGCAGAAAAATATATCAGTAACCTGAAGAACAGAGGAATGGAAAGCAATCAAGCTGAACAGAAAAGAGAAGAAAAAAATAATAAAAAATGAAAATAGACTTAGGGAAATTAGTGACACCATCAGGCATAATGACATTCATCTGATAGGGCTCCCAGAAAGAGAAAAGAGAGGAAAGGAAAAGGAAATTTATTTGAAGAAATCATAGTGAAAAACTTCTCTAATCTGGGAATGGAACAGAAATCCAGATCCAGGATGGACAGAGAGTTCCCAACAAAATCAGCCCAAGGAGGTCCACACCAAGACACATAGTAATTAAAATGACAAAAAGTGATAAAGAATTTTAAAAGCAAGAACAGAAAAGAAAACAGTTACATACAAAGGAAACCCCATAAGGCTATCGCTAATTTTTCAACATAAACTTTACAGGCGGTAGAAAGGGGCATGATATATTCAGAGTGCTTAAAGGAAAAAAAAAAAACCTGCAGCCAAGAATACTCTAAACAGCAAGGCTATATCATTCAGAACAGAAATAGAGATAAACAGTTTCCCAGACAAACAAAAGTTAAAAGAATTCATGAGCACTAAGCCATCCCTACAAGAAATATTAAAAATGACTCTTTAAGTAGAAAGGAAAAACCATAAGTAGGAGTAAGAAAAGTAGGAAAGACAAAAGCAGTAAAGTATATATATAAAAATCAGTCAAGGGATTCACAAAATAAAAGGATGTAAAGCATAACATCAAATAACTAAAACATGGGGAGGAGAGTGGTAAAGAATGGAGTAAAACTTAAGCAACCATCAGCTTAATATAGACTAATATATGCATGACATATTATATATAAAACTAATGGTCACAAATCAAGTAATAGACATGCAAAAAATAAAGAGAAAAGAATGCAAGTATATAACTAAAGAAAGCCAGCAAACTGTAAGAGAGCAAAAGAAGAAAGGAACAGAGAAAAACTACTAAAACAACCATAAAACAAGTAACAAAATGGCAATAAGTACATACCTATCAATCATTACTTTGGGTGTAAATGGACTAAGGACTCTAATCAAAAGAAATAGGAGGATGGGATGAATAAAAAAGCAAGACCCATCTATATATGCTGCTATAAGAGACTCATTTCAGACTTAAAGACACATGCAGATTGAAAATGAAGGGATAGAAAAGCATTTATCATGCAAATGGAAGTGAAAAGAAAGACAGGTTAGCAATTCTTACATTGGACAAAATTGACTTTAAGACAAAAATTGTAACAAGAGACAAAGAAGGACACTATATAATCTTATATCTAACAAGAAGATATAACAATTGTAAATATTTATGCACTCAACATGGGAGCACCCAAATACATAAAGTAGCTAATAACAAACATAAAGGAAATAACTGATAATAATACAATAATGGTATGAGGCTTTAACATCCCACTTACAACCAAACAGAAAATCAATAAAGAAAGAGTAGCATTGAATGACAGATTAGACTAGATGGATCTAACAGGTATATTCAAAACATGCTATCAAAAAGCAGCAGAATACGCATTTCTTTCACATACACATGAAACATTCTCAAGGACAGATCACATATTAGGCCATAAAACAAGTCTCAACAAATTCAAGAAGACTGGATTCATACCATGTATCTTTTCTGACAACACCTCTTCAAACCTAGAAATTAACTACAAGAAAAAAATCTCAAAAGAACACAAATACATGCCACTAAACAATGGAGAGGTCAATAAAGAAATAACATGCTACTAAACAATGAATGGGTCAACAAAGAAATCAAAGAGGAGATCAAAAACTATGCTGGAGACAAAGGAAAATGAAAACACAACAATCTAAAATCTTTGAGATCAGCAAAAACCATTCTAAGAGGAACACTTATAACAATACAGGCCTACTTCAAGAAGCAAGAAAAATCTCAAACAGCACAACCTTACACCTACAGAGCTAGAAAAAAAGAACAAACAAAACCCAAAGCCAGCAGAAGGAAGGAAATAATAAAGATTATAACAGAAATAAACAAAATAGAAATTTAAAAGGAAATAGAACAGATCAATGAAATCAGTGGCTGTTTCTTTGAAAAAATCAACAAAACTGATAAACATTTAGCTAGACTCATTAAAAGAGAGAGAACTCAAACAAAATCAGAAATGAAAGAGGAAAAATAATAACTGATACCACAGATATACAAAGGATTATAAGAGAAAATTATAAAAATTATATGCCAACAAATTGGACAACCTAGAAGAAATGGATAAAATCCTAGAAATACATAACCTCCAAAACCAAAAATTTCTTCTTCCAGACAAAATATAAAATTTGAGCAGACTGATTACTAGTAATGAAATTGAATCAGTAATCAAAACTCCCAAGAAACAAATGTCTAGGAAAGATGGCTTCAAAGTAAATTCTACCAAACATTTAAAGAAGAGTTAATACTTATGCCTCTCAAACTATCCCAAAAAGCTGAAGGGATAAAAATGCTTCAAAATTTATTCTATAAGGCCATCATTACCCTGATACAAAGATCAGATAGACACTACAAAAAAAGACAACTACAGGTCAATATCTCTGATGTGCATAGATGCAAAAATCCTTAATAAAATATTAGCAAACCAAATCCAACAATTCATTTAAAGAATCATTCACCACAATCAAGTGGAATTTATTCCTAAGATGCAAGGGGTTCAATATTTGCAAATCAATCAATGTGATACATCATATCAATAAGAGAAAAATAAAGACAATACGATCATTTAAATAGATGCAGAGAAGACATTTGAAAAAGTACAATTTCCATTCATGATAAAAACTCTCAACAAAATAGGTTTAGAAGGAACATACTTCAACATAATAAAGATGGAATATGATGTTAGCTCATATTCTGTGGGGAAAACAGAGCTTTTCCCCTAAGATTAGGAACAAGACGAGGTATCTACTTTCATCACTTTTATTCAACTGTGTACTAGAAGTCCTCCTAGCCACAGCAATAAGACAAGAAAAAGAAATATAAAACAAATCCACTGGTAAGGAAGAAGTAAAACTCTCACTATTTACAGATGACATGACACTATATACAGAAAACCCTAAAGTCTCCACCAAAAAACTACTGGAACTGATAAAAATGCATTCAGTAAGGTCACAGGATACAAAATCCACATGCAAAAATGCACTGCATTTCTATAGACTAATAATGAAGAAGCAGAAATGGAAATTATGAAAATAATCACATTTATAATTGCACCAAAAATAATAAAATACCTAGGAACAAACTTAACCAAAGTGGTAAAAAGACCTGCACTCTGAAAACTATAAAATATTAATGAAAGAAATTGAAGACAAGACAAATGGAAAGACATTACGTGCTCATGGATTGAAAGAACAAGTATTGTTAAAATGTCCATGCTAACCTGGAACATTCTACAGATTTAATGCAACCCCTATCAAAATATCAACAGCATTTTTCACAACACTAAAATAAATAATCTAAAATTTGTATGGAACTAAAAAAGACCGCAAATAGTCAAAGCAATCTTGAAAAAGAAGAACAAAATTGGAAATATCATAATTCCAGATATAAAGATATATAAAGCTGTAGTAATCAAAGCAGTATGGTACTGGCACAAAAACAGACATTTAGATCAATGAAATAGAATGGAGAGCCCAGAAATAAACTCACGATTATATGGTCAGTTAGTTTTCAACAAAGGAGGCAAGAATATGCAACTGGAAAAAGTCTCTTCAACAAATGGTGTTGGAAAAATTGGACGGCTACATGCAAAAGAATAAAATTTGACCACACTCTTTCACTCTACACAAAAATAAACTAAAAATGGGTTAAGGACCAGAAGCCATAAAAATCCTAGATGAGAGCATACACAGTAATTTGTGACACTGGCCATAGCAACATTTTTCTAGATAGGTCTCCTGAGGTAAGGGAAACGAAAGTAAAATAAGCAACTGGGAATACATCAAAATGAAAAGTTTCACACAGCAAAGGATACCATCAACAAAATCAAAAGCCAATGGAAGAATATATATGCAAATGGCATATCTAATAAAGGGTTAGTATCCAAAATATATATACAACTTATACAATTCAATACCAAAAAGCCCAATTAATCCAATTACAAAATGGGCAGAAGACATGAACAGACATTTCTTCAAAGACATACAGTTGTCCAACAGACACATGAAAAGATGCTCAATATCACTAATCATCAAGGATACTAATCAAAACCACAGTGAGATATCACCTCACATCTGTCAGAATGGCTAAAATAAAAAAATACAAGAAATAACAAGTGTCGGTGAGCACGTGGAGGAAAAGGGAACCCTTGTACACTGTTGGTGGAAATGCAAACTGGTGCAGTCACTGTGGAAAACAATATGGAGGTTCCTCAAAGAGTTAAAAATAGATAGAATTACCATATGATTCAGTAATTCCACTACTGGGTACTTACTCAAAGAATAAGAAAATACTAATTCAAATTGATATATGCACCCCTATGTTTATCACAGTATTATTTACAATAGCCAAATTATGGAAGTAATCCAAGTGTCCATCAATAAATGATAAAGTGGGAGATTTATATATTTATATATATTGGAATATTACTCAACTGTAAAGCAGAATGAAATCTTGCTATTTGCAATAACATGGATGGATCTAGAGGTTATCAAGCTAAGTGAAATAAGTCAAAGAAAGAAATACCATATGATTTCACTCATATGTAGAATTTAAGAAATAAAACAAATTCACAAAGAAAAAAGAGACAAACCAAAAGACAGACTCTTAAGTACAGAGAACAAAGTTGCCAGGGGGGAGGTGAGTTGGGGGATGGGTGAAATAGGTGAAGGGGGGAGAAAGAGTACGCTTATCATGATGAGCACTGAGTAATGTGTAGAATTGCTGAATTATTACATTGTACATCTGAAACTAATATAACACTGTTTATTAACTATACTGGAATAGAATAGAATAGAATAGAATAGAATAGAATAGAATAGAATAGAATAGAATAGATAGAGTAGAGTAGAGTAGAGTAGAGTAGAGTAGAGTAGAGTAGAGTAGAGTAGAACAGAACAGAAAAGAAGAAGTGCTGGGAATTTATGTTTATTTCTTTTCTTAAACTACTGAGGTATGATTGACATGTAAAGAACTGTGCATATTTATGTATTTGACTTGATGAGTTTGGAGATAAGTATACACCCACAAAATCATCACACATCATCAAGAACATACACATATAAATCACTTCCCAAAATTCCCTCTTGCCCTTCTTTAACATTATTATTTTGTGTGTATGCATGTGGTAAGAACACTTAACATAACATTTACCCTCTGAGGAAATTTTAAGTATACAATACAATATTGTCAGTTATAGGCACTATGCTCTATAGTAGATCTCCAGGATTTACTTATCTCGCATAACTGAAATTTAATACCCTTTGACCATTACTTCCCCATTTACCCCTCGCCCTAGCCCCTGGCAACCATCATTCAACTCTGCTTCTACAAGGTTGACTATTTCAGACTCCACATCTAAGTGAGGGGTAGATGGGTTATAAATATTCATGCAGCTCTCCTGGAGAACTCAATGCCAAGCTAAGGAAGATTGTTCTGTGCCTTGCCAAGCAATGAACAAGCACAGACCCCCACTAACACATTCTAGGCAGGGGAGCTGTCAGCAAGGTAAACTCATGGATGTCATGATAGGGAATGGAAGGACCTACCCTGAGCTGCCCATGTCACTGTGTGTCTGTTCCAGGCAAACTGCTGGGCTGCTGAGATGCAGACGGGTTTGAAATACATAATCCTTGCCAAGAGCTGGGCAAGCTCAGGTTAACTCACCCAGAAAAACTTTTTTCGTATTTTCCACAAAATACCAGGAAAGCATCTATTTTTAAGTTGATAGGTGGGTAGGAACCAGAAAAACAATTTAAAAACTGCCCATGTAGTGGGTGATGGGCATTAAGGAAGGCACTTGATGTAATGAGCACTGAGTATTATATGCAACTGATGAATCACTAAATCCTACCCCTGAAACTAATGATACACTATATGTTAACTACATTGAATTTAAAGAAAAAAGGGAAAAAATGCCCATGAAGGATCTGTTTAATTACCCAAAGCATCACTTTGTCCGGGAGAAATTTAACAAAAGTGTAATGTTTTTGGTACAAAAATAGAGGCAAATATGAAAATATTGGTTTCTGGCCATAATTCAAATCGAGATAACTGCAGTGTATCAGAGCAGAATGGTTGTACAGAAAGAGCTTGGTTCAATTCATGGTTTTGCAACTAACTTTTTTTTTATATAAATTTATTTTTTATTGGTGTTCAATTTGCCAACATATAGCATAACACCCAGTGTTCATCCCATCACGTGCCCCCCTCAGGGCCCGTTACCCAGTCACCCTCACCCCCTGCCCTCCTCCCCTTCTACCACCCCCCCCAGTTCCTTTCCCAGAGTTAGGTGTCTCTCATGTTCTGTCACCCTTTCTGATATTTCCCACTCATTTTTTCTCCTTTCCCCTTTATTCCTTTTCACTATTGTTTATATTCCCCAAATGAATGAGACCATATGTTTGCCCTTCTCTGACTGACTTACTTCACTCAGCATAATACCCTCCAGTTCCATGCACGTTGAAGCAAATGGTGGGTATTTGTTGTTTCTAATGGCTGAGGAATATTCCATTGTATACATAGACCACAGCTTCTTTATCCATTCATCTTTCGATGGACACCGAGGCTCCTTCCACAGTTTGGCTATTGTGGACATTGCTGCTATAAACATCGGGGTGCAGGTGTCCCGGCATTTCACTGCATTTTTATCTTTGCGGTAAATCCCCAGCAGTGCAATTTTTGCAACTAACTATTGATCTGATCTGAGACAAGTAATTTAGTGTCTCTTGTTTCTCATCTTGAAAATGAACATATTATTTGCTTTGCGAACTTCCCAAGATTATTATACAGGGCAGGAGATGAATAGGTACGCAACCATCGTTGAGGAGCTCCAAAGCACTCTAGAAATCCAAGATCTTATTAGCAGTCCTACAGACCTTCATGGTCTAGAATTTTTTACTCCAAAGTTTTAATTTACTTCCTTTTAGCAAATATACTTCCAAGAAAATGTGGAATAGAAACCACTTAAGACCTTGTGTGTGTTTTGTTGTCGCTGGTGTTTGGGGACAAACATATAACAAATATTAGCAGACATCATAAGAGACTGCATAATACAAGGAGTAAATAGGAAGATCTGCCAGAAACTTCAGTATGTAACCAAGAAATATATTCCATGTATGTTGTCTTCTGAGCATATGGGAAATGTTAAAATAAGTGAACCCAACAAATACTTGTAAATCACATTTGTTTCTCGCGCTTCCTCACCCCCCAACAAAAAACATTCATAAATCATCCATTTTATATATAAGCACAGTTGTTACCTCCTACTTGGCTGCTTTTGACTGTATAAACTGGCCGTGTTAAGTCCAACTGTTCCTGGCATGAAGAACTCAGCTGGCTCTTGCTCCCATATGTCTTAGGTTCACTAAGTTTCTATGCCTCCATCTCCCACTAGAAAGAAAAGGCCTTGAGGGCAGGGACTGGCTTCTTGGTTGTATCCTTCGCAACTAGTCCAGTGCCTGACACACAACAGGTGCTCAAACAAGGGTGAAAGAAAGAAAAAGGAGTGATGAGTTCTTGGAGCAATATGCACAGCCAGGTTTTCATCTCCATATGACTACCAAATTTGCATGGGCAGATTTTTCCTCTGCCATGAGTATTTCTCCAAAGACAAGAAAGCATCCTTGTGTGCATGTGTGTTTTTTGAAGATTTTCTTTATTTATTTGAGAGGGAGCGAGCAAGCAAGAGTGCACAAGAGTGCAAGAGCAGGGGGAAGGAGAAGGCTTCCCACTGAGCAGCGAGCGCAGGGCGCTGGGATCATGACCTGAGCGGAAGGCAGATGCTGAACCAACTGAGCCACCCAGGTGCCCCATACTTTTGTGTTTTTTTAAATAACACAACTCTACCTAATGTACTATTTCAATCTTTACATGGTTGTAACTAGTATTAAATGGGTTTACCCCCTTGAAAAGTTTAGCATTTAAGTCCTATGTCCTCAGTAAGCTAAAAATTGTTTATTTATGAGAGAAGAAGAGTAACTCTGAAGCCAGATTACTTAGAATCATATTCCAATTCTGCTACTATTGCTATGTGATCACAGGCATATAACTTACCCCTCAATGCCTCATGGCATTAGTTCTATGATGGGGAAATGATACCGCTCACTGTCGTAGCACTGCTGTGAGGCTCACATGAGATACTATGTTTGAAGGTAATATAAGAAGATGGAATCCATAATATGGTAGTGGGAACATAGTAAGTACTCAATAAATACTAGAGAAAGAAAAGAAACCCAAGAAACATTTGTTAATCACCTGCTACATACAAGAAAGTCAGCTAGCTGCTATGGCCAAGACCCAATCCCAACCGTCATGGAGTTGAGATTCTAGGCAGAAAGGATCTGGGGAATAATTGAAAACAGGGATAATTAGGATTTCCCTCTACTTTGGATCAGCACATAATTGGGAGAAAAGGGATTTTTACAGGAGCCATGTAAGTGGGATTTTAAATGCCTCCAAATACTTCAGCTCTTGGATGTAAGTTGGATATAAATAATAATAGCAAGAATAATAACAACAGCCACCTGACTGCATTGAAAATTTTATATTCGACCCTGCTTACCCCTTACAACAAAATTGCAAAGTAAGTATGGCTCCCCTCATTTTACAGTTTGAAGTTCAGAGAAGACAAATAATTGCCCAAGGTCACATACCAAGTATATCCCATAGTTGTGTGCCTCCGTACTTTCCCTGGCCTTTTGCCAGAACTTGGCAGCCACATCAATAAGCTTGCGGGAGGCATATTCTTTCATTATGAACATGTCCTGAGCAGGGGGATTGCCCACTGGCTGGGGTTGTTGTAGCTCTGCTTTTGCTTTCCTTTGTATCAGGGGTCAAAGGCTCAGGGCATTTCCTCCTCATCTCACAACTTCCCCCTCTGAGGTTCTCCTCACTTTCCCAGGAACCTGTCTTTCCAATCAGACCTTAATCTGTGCCAGTTTGCACCCTTCTAGCTTTGCAAACCGGTGCATTGAGTTCTCCCACTTACCACCAGCTCTCCCACCTTGTTGGCCAGCTCTGAAGCTGTGGAGTGATGGATGCATGCACATCTTTCTCTATCTCAACTCTTCCCACTTTTTAACTGGAGCTTCAGCCTTTAGTCCGGCACTGGTGTCCAGCCGAACTGGCCACAGTAGAGGCCAACCCACCATGCAGCCGTGGTTTCCATTTGCTAGGCATGCTCTGCGAAGGGCTTCCAACAAGCACAACAGACCAGCCACGTTTACCCATTCGTAGTTCAGTAATCATATCTTGTCCACAAGCACCTAAAATATGGATCACCTCTCCTTACAGAGAGATTGCCAACCAACCCAGGAGTTCCTGCAGATGCCTCTTCCTCAAGACCTATTTCTCTGTCTCCTGACTGGTTCCCCATGTGTTGGTTTCCAGCCTTAGCAATTTCCCAGAGCAAATCTGAAATCATTCCCTCACCCTGTACGTGAAAGACAAGCAGAGACCAAAGAAAGTCAGACCACCCCTGATTGGTGGGTGGCAGTATTAGTAAGCAAGGGAACTTACATGTGATGCTTGTCTTCAGTAGCCACAAGACAAGTAGATCTCCACACCCACCTGCCAGGATCCTAAAAGTTTATATAGAGGCCTTAATAGGGTTCAGTCATATACACTGACCAGAGAGTCTCAACTGCACCCCACTCTTTCCAGGCTGAGTTCTTGAAATGGCTCAGCCCATTGGAGTGGTGGGTGGATTGTACATTACAAGGATGGGAGGGGGGTGGCCCAGGTGGCTCAGCGGTTTAGTGCCACCTTCAGCCCAGGGCCTGATCCTGGAGTCTCAAGATCAAGGCCCACCTCAGGCTCCCTGCGTGGAGCCTGCTTCTCCCTCTACCTGTGTCTCTGCCTCTCTCTCTCTCTCTCTCTCTATCATGAAAAAATAAATAAAATCTTAAAAAAAAAAACAAGGATGGGAGGGGATGAGGAGCCTCCAATTGCCCCAGGGCCAGCTTATAGGTCAAAAGGCTACCTCCTCTCCATGACCTCCTACTGCATCAAGTGTAACTGCTCTAACAAACCCAAAATTGTGTAATGGCACAGACACAATGGAAGTTTATTTCTTGCAGGGCACTTGGGTGGCTCAGTTGGTTAAGCATCTAACTCTTTTTTTTTTTTTTTTTTTTTTATTTATGATAGTCACAGAGAGAGAGAGAGAGGCAGAGACACAGGCAGAGGGAGAAGCAGGCTCCATGCACCGGGAGCCTGACGTGGGATTCGATCCCGGGTCTCCAGGATCGCGCCCTGGGCCAAAGGCAGGCGCTAAACCACTGCGCCACCCAGGGATCCCAGCATCTAACTCTTGATTTCAGCTCAGATCATGATCTCATGGGTTGTGAGGTAGAGCCCTGTGTTGGGATCCATGCTCAGTGGGGGGCCAGCTGGAAGATTCTCACCTTCTGCTCCTCCCCCCTCATTCACCCCTTTTCTCTCTCAAATAAAGAAATAAATCTATTTTTAAAAAGGTTATTTCTTGCTATGCAACAATACGGGTTGGTGAACAAGATAGCAGAGATCCAGATGACCAGATGCTCTGTCAACATGTATATTCTAATAAAAAAGGGAAGAGAAAGAGGATGGAGGACAGGACATGGGAGGCTTAGTGAGCCAGGCCTGGGAGTGGCACGTGTCATGTCTGCTAAGTTCCCATAGCCTCGAATTCGGTCACATGGCCTCCCGTAACTCCTGGGAGAAATGGCAAATGTCTTTCTGGCTTGCCAGCCACCTCCTGGCTATGGAAAGGGGAGCACAAATAGTTGTGAATCTTTAGCCTTCTCTAGACAAAAAAGCAAGCACTAGATCTATGATTTCCATCCAGGTCTCCCTGCCTCCCAAAGTCCAAGCTTCTAAACTGACAATTATAAGAGCCATGTAGGGGCTCAGTATTGCCCCTCAGTGCTGAACGTGTTCCAAATCATTTCATCCTCACAACAACCCTATGAAGTGAGTTCTGTTATCTGATGGGGGGAAAAAAGCATGATCCAGAATTAAACAGTTCTCCCCTGACAGCTGGGTGATAGTGATAGAGTATGTGTTTGATGAGGGCCTGTACCTCCTCAGACTCTGACCCGGACAACTTCCCAGGGCCCTTCCAGCTCCGCGGACAGCCCCTTAAAGCCAAATTCTGAGATCACTTCACAGACTGTCTTCTCCCAGTTACCCCAGGAGAAGAATTGAGCTGTCTCCCTCACGATGCCACCAAAGGCCCCAAGATGTCCTGTGGGCTGTTATTTTGGCCTGTATGATGCCATCATTGGATTATCCCACTTTTCCAGATAATCCTTGCTGTGGGTTATCCAGGAATTCCACAATAAAACACTCCACGGAGAGAAAAGGTTTTGGCTTTTGACACAAAGATTTAATATACTTGTAGCTTTTGGAACACAATATTTCTCCCAAAAAACTTTACCATCAAATGGTGACATTTGTCAAGACTAAAAAGCTATAATTCTATTCATAGTCTACTTTGAAGTCGAGCACTAAAATTGCATTTACTGGACATAGATTTAGAAACCTCTATTTTCAAAGTAACCACAGACCAATTTTTTATGGTGGAGTCTTATATCAGAGGAAATTTCATAGTGGTTCTCCTTCTGAAAGGATTTCACGGCATTATGCTTGTGAGCTCAGGCTTTGGAACCAGTTGCACGTGTTTAAATCCCAGCTCCAGCACTTATTCTAACTGTGTGACCCAGTATTTCTCAATCTGTAAAATGGGGACAAATCAATGACTCTTTTTTTTTTTTTAACATACAGTGTTTTGTTAGTTTCTGGTGTACAATCTAGTGATTCAACGATTCCATACATCACCCAGCGCACATCACAGCCAGTGATGCTCTGAATGAAGAGTACAGGGCCCAGAATGTTAGACACAATCACTCAATATAATGTCTGGTCTGCATGAGTATTTGCCAGATTGTGTAAGTGATATAAGGTGATATGGCATTTTATTCTTTTCCATTTAGAACCCTCCCAGTGATCAAACAGAAATTTCCTTGTACCACTCCCAGGCTCTCTTTCAACACAGTACTAAAGATCAATGCCTAGGTGGAGTTCAATTCTGATTCAGTATCAGAGCATACCCCATGGCTCCAGAATGTGCATTCCTTCAGCTAAATGTACCCATGATTGAGGTGATGCCAATTTGTACTTCCACAACTAAAGGGTTGTGGTAGTGCAGTTGTCAAAAGCCCAGCTTTAGGGCGCCTGGGTGGCTCAGTGTTTGAGCGTCTGCCTTTGGCACAGGATGTGATCCCAGGGTCCTGGGATCGAATCCTGCATCAGGTTCTCCACAGGGAACCTGCTTCTCCCTCTGCCTATGTCTCTGCCCCTCTCTGTGTTTCTCATTAATAAATAAATACATAATTTTTTTAAAAGCCCAGTTTTAGAGTCATGCAGACACATATTAAGGGTGTCACATTTTGTGTGGCCTTGGACAGGTAGGTCTCTGAACTTCTCCACTCCTCAGCTTTCATATTTTTAAATGGGCTTTACAATAATCCATCTCCATAGTCTTACTATGAGGATTAAGTCTGATGTGATAGACACTGCGCTAAACACTTGATAAACATCGTCTTGATAAACACTATGTCTTAAATGAGTTCAGAAATCCCTTAAGGCTTTCAATGGATTCTCACTTTTTTTTTTTTTTTTAACTAGAACGTAGCAAATGTAAATGTAAAATGGTGCGGTAACTATGGAAGTTTCTTAAAAAATTAAATATAGGATTACTATGCGATCCGGCAATTCTATCCCTAGGTATATACACCCCCCGAAAAAAATGAAAACATGCATCCATGCAAAAACATGTACACAAATGTTTATAGCAGCTGGAGTCATAATACCCCAAATGTGAAAACAACCTAAACATCCATCACCTGATGAATGGATGAACACTACCAAATACTATTCAGCAATAAAAAGAAATTAAGCACTAATACATTGTACAACATAGACCTCTGAAACTTCATGCTAAGTGAAAGAAACCAGACACAAAGACCACATGTTGTACAAGTCCATTTAAAAGGAATATCCTGAATCTACAGAGATTGAGTCGATTTGTGGTTGCCTAGAGCTGGGAGGGAGGAGACGAGGAGCCAAGCTGCTGTGGGGTTTCTTTTCTGGGGTGATGAAAATGTTCTAAAAGTGATGATGACTGCATAACTGTATAAAGACACTAAACACCATTGATTTATACACTTAAAACAGGTGAACTTTACAGTATGTAAATTATATCTCAGTAAAGCTATTTAAGAAGAATATATGTAATGGTAACTATATATATTTTAGGTTCTTAGCTTGGAATGTCCAACATGGCTTTGTGTATTGCAAACATTGCAAATGTAGCTATTGAATAAAGAGCCGAATAGAGAAACCTAACTTCTCCTCTGAAATGTTCTGCTGTTGCTAGAGTCTCCACTCTCTTCCAAACCAGAAATCAGGGTGAATCAAGCGCCAAAGCAAACCTAAAGAAGCTGGAAGTGGAAAACTTTGTTCCTGCAGTGAGGTGTTGGTGTAGGAACTAGACCCCATGCTCCATGGTTCTTTGATCTAAAAGAGTGATAATTTCTCACCTACAAATACGTTCTCTTTCATATGCAAACAGTCTCAAGATCATAATTATGTTTTAACAAGGCCATTAGGTTAAAAGATTTTACTTACTTAGTCACACATTGTTTGAGTGAATTTTTCCCCTACACTTATGAGTTGTTTCAGGAAAGTCACCTAATTTATTCATTCGTTAGCACTTAGAGATCAGCTACTCTGCACCAGGAACTAATCCAGGGAGTTGTTAGATATGCTCAGATTATTGATCTATTTGGGCATCATCAAACAGGCCCAGGTATCCTTATGGAAGCCAAACAGGAATATAAAGTTAATTAAATTAAAGTTTGGTCAGCCATCCAGAAAAACTAAAAAGGACACTTTGGTCTCCTACGATTTTTAAGCAAAGAATGGTGATGTACACTGTCCACTGAGAAACCGTCTCTTATTACTCTGGTCCTATGTCTTCTACATCCATTAAAGTAGTATTGATCCAAAGAGAAAGTTGAAAAGGATTATTTTCCAATGAAAAACCCAATTCTCCAAACTCGGATTCCAACTACAGTTTCCAACACAACAAAAAGGGAGAAGTGCCACAGGAGACAGCACGATCCACTGAGGCGCCAAGCCTGAGTCCTCCAGCCTCCTCTGCGCACTAAGCTTTTCCTTGGCTGTTCCCTTCGGCTTTCAACTGGCTTCAATTACCTCTAGATTTAGCTTGAGCAAACAACAAAGTATTGAAAACTCAATTTTCCATTCTTCAAAGTACATTACTAGAAAAAGTGAAATGCAAGGCAACAAAGAACATTTAATCATTAGGATCTTGCCCCTTGCTGCGGTGAAACCGCACAGCTTGGCCCACTTCCAAGGCTAGAATTAATGAATGAGCAGGATTCTCAAGGAAAGCCTTTAACTACAGCCTGCTTAGCCCACAGAGCCTGCCCCTTTATTGCTCTTGGCATGTCTGCCTGTGTTTCTAATGGATCACCTTCCCTCAGGAACATGCACAGAGAGAAAGGTACAGCCTTATGAATTCATGTTTCCATTTCTTGTCTTTAGAAACAGACTTAAGGAGATTTAATTATGCTCCAGCAGAAAAGTCTTAAAACAAAGCAATTGTGTTCCTCCTTTGCCATTTCTCAGCAGTGGTGAATTTGGCATTTGCTTGTGGCCATGGTCCTGGGCTCCAGTATCTTAACCCCAAATCTTCCCTAAGGTGGGACCTATGGGCTCTCAGGGCATCGGCACCATAGGTCTCTCTCTACTTACCTCCTCTTTCCTTAAGAAGGGACTGTCATAGAGTCAGGACCAAGGGCAATGCTGGCTACATCCTGGGGGCAGAGACGTTGTTAGGCTAGAATAGTGAAGAGCTTTTCGGCTTCTATCCCCCCGAGTCCTCTCCTGATTGCTTCTGTTGGGCTGCCCTAATACTGGAGCGGGAAACAGGCCTGATCAGCCTTGTGACATTTGCTGCGTGTAGGACCCCCCAATAGTCACACTCTGTTTTTATACGAATGTCATTCCAGTTTCCCTGTTGGGAGTTCCTTCTGACCTCTCCAGACACAGCCTGGGAACCGTCAATGAATCACCCTACACATCTCTGACCAAAGGGCAAGCATATGACGTAAGCTCAGGTTACATATGTCCTCCCCACAAAATTCAAATCTTCAATGATAAAAAATGATAAAATGATGACATGTATCACACAGATCACAATGATTTAAAAAAGGAAACTAGGGCAGCCCCGGTGGCGCAGCGGTTTGGCGCCCCCTGCAGCCTGGGGTGTGATCCTGGAGACCCAGGATCGAGTCCCACATTGGGCTCCCTACATGGAGCCTGCTTCTCCCTCTCCCTGTGTCTCTGCCTATCTCTCTCTGTGTCTATGAATAAATTAATAAAATCTTTAAAATAAATAAAAAAGGAAACTAGACACAGTTAAAATCTTTTCTCAAGGAAAGGAGTGTTTAAGGGAAAATATTTAATTAGTTCCTGCTCTTCCCCTCCCACTGCCCCCCACGCGTACAAACAGCTGCTCCAGGCCTTGCTCTTCGGCCTCCTTTCTGTTCCTTGAGCAATACCATATCCTTCCAGTAAATTCCCTCTTTGCACAAGTTAACCAGAGTCCATTTCTGTTACTTGAAACCAAGCAGCTGCATAATAGGGTGGATTTTTCTCAGTTTAATAAAGCCAACTCAAGGATATAACTAAGAATCTGGTCTCTAAAGATGACCCATGCTTCCAGTCCTTCAGGGAAATCTTTAGAAATGGATCTTATACTTGTGTAGCACTTTACAGCCTTAAAGCACTTTCTCTCCTTTTTCTCTCTTTCTCTCCTTCCTCTTTCTCTCTCTCTCTCTTTCCTTCTCTCTCCTTCCTCTCTCTCTTTCTCCTTCTCCCTCTGTCTCTCTCCCTCTCTCTCTGTCTCTCTCCTTCTCTCTTTCTCCCTCTATCTCTCTCTCTTTTTTAAAGATTTTATTTATTTATTCATGAGACACACACAGAGAGGCAGAGACTTAGGCAGAGGGAGAAGCAGGCTCCCCGCAGGGAGCCCGACGCGGGACTCCATCCCAGGACCCCCAGATCACATCCTGAGCCAATGGCAGATGCTCAACCACTGAGCCACCCAGGTGTCCCCCTCTGTCTTTCTCCCCCTCTCTCTCCCTCTCTGCATCTCTCTGTCTTTCTCCACACACACATATGGGTATGTACATATATATATAAGTACATGCTCACTTATACATACATGGAGAGAGAAACAGGGAAACAGAGGACAGAGAAACAGAGGATCATTCTTAATTGAGACTAAACAACCAAACAACTCTGTGACATAGGTAGCTGTTGTTCACAGAAATTATAACTGAAACATAGGGCAGCCCCCGGTGGCTCAGTTGTTTAGCACCTGCCTGCAGCCCAGGGCATGATCCTGGAGATCCAGGATCGAGTCCCACGTCGGGCTCCCTGAATGGAGCCTGCTTCTCCCTCTGCCTGTGTCTCTGCCTCTCTCTCTCTCTCTCTCTCTGTGTCTCTCATGAATAAATAAATAAAATCTTTAAAAAAATAAGGCTTTAAAAAAATTATAACTGAAAGAAATTATATCACACAAAATGTAAAGTGAGCTGCTCAGAAAGCCAGTGGGGTTGTAAAGTCCTCAGATTACCTGGGTCCAATGCAGAAGGCTTTCAAGCAAACAAAACACAAAAGGATACAACTAAATGTTTTAATGCTTACAAATGAAGCACTGTAGATGCCTTATCTCTATTAATCCTCTTCATGGCCCTCCTAAGATACTTTAACCCTAGGAAGTAACTGAGCGTGTTAAGTAAATTGTTCTGTTCTCAACCAGCAAATTACAAAAGGTGAGAAAGACCACGAAAGCCCCCAGAGAAAGGAGTTTGACTGTAAAGTCTGTGTCCTACACCCTATATCATAGCGATTCTCTGCAATGGCGGGGGAGTGGGGTGGGGGGGGTGGGGGGTGCCAGAGACCATTAATGGATTTAAATCAGAATGAATTTTCAGTAAACGTTACTTGGTAATTGGTTTAACTGTGAGGGGAGCAGACCCCTACTACTGAACATAAATCAATATTAATTCAGTGTAGATTAAAGGGTTTAATGCTTAAAAATAAAACAATAAACCAAGTACAACAAAATATAGGCAAGATTTTTCTGCTCTCAGAGTGAGGAAAGCCTTTCTAAGCAGAAAAACAAAGAAAGCATCTCAAAAGAAATTATTGATACGTTTGACTGCATACCAATTAAAACCATCTGTAGCACAGAAACTACTATAAATTGAGTTCAAAGACAAACAGGAAAAATATTTCCAAAATACATGATGCAAGGTAAATAGTTTTAGTATATAAATATTTCTCCTAAATATCAGAGAGAGAGACAGAACATGAGAGACTCCTAACTCCGGGAAATGAACAAGGAGTAGTGGAAGGGGAGGTGGGCGGGGGGGACTGGGTGACTGGGTGACGGGCACTGAGGGGGGCACTTGGTGGGATGAGCACTGGGTGTTATGCTATATGTTGGCAAATTGAACTCCAATAAAAAATTATACAAAAAAATATTTCTCCTAAAACAAAAAGAAATCAACACTTCAATTTTTTAAATATATGCAACAGTTGCAAATAGATCAGAGGAGAGATTATATATATATATATATATAGGCAGAACACATCTAATTAAAAATGTAAGTACTCCTATAATAAATATAAATTGAGGAAATACAAACTTTTATTTCTTACTCACTACACTGATAAAAGTTTCTGAAGAAGCATCAATACCATTACAACAGGGTAAGCAGTCAAGGGCACGGAGACAGCATAGTGAACACTTGAGGAATTTGTACCCAATGTCTTAAGTGATGTCTGTATGACGTGTCTCCATGGGGAAGAGTTTTAAAATACACTTATATGATAAAAATGTGATGCAGTTATTGGGTGACAGGATCATTTTTGTCTTCTTTTTCTTTTAAGATTTTATTTATTGATTCATAAGAGACACAGAGAGCGACAGACACAGGCAGAGGGAGAAGCAGGCTCCATGCAGGGAGCCTGATGCAGGACTTGATCCCAGGACCCCAGGATCATGCCCTGAGCCGGGGGCAGACGCTCAACCACTGAGCCACCCAGGCATCCCTGTCTTCTTCTTTTATATATA
Source organism: Canis lupus familiaris (assembly GCF_011100685.1). Taxonomy (NCBI): domain Eukaryota; kingdom Metazoa; phylum Chordata; class Mammalia; order Carnivora; family Canidae; genus Canis; species Canis lupus. Next base: position 20,167,758 of record NC_049234.1, on the reverse strand, counting down.
TCTATATGTTCTGAGTTTTTACAATGAATATCTACAGGAAAAGGTGTGTATTCACACATATATACACACACTGCTACTTTTATGTGTATGTGTATAAGCTTGCACACATATAAATAAAATGTTTAAAATGTAGGCATATTTAAGTTTATATGTATTTGAGTGTGTGTGTGTGTGTGTGTACTGAGGAGTTCAAATTCAGTGGGGTAAAAACAAGAAACCATTCCATTCTCATCTGTGAAATCTCCCCTTTCCCTCCATTTTGACACCCTAGGCATAGTCTACAATTTCTGAACACTTTCAGTTATTTGAAAACTCGGTCCTTTCACTTTATTTATTTTTGTTAATTATTTATTTATTTATTTATTTATTTATTTATTTATGAGAGAGGGAATGAGTGTGGTGGAAGGGAGGGCAGAGTCAGAGGGAGAGAAAATCTCAAGCAGACTCCCTCCATGAGCACAGATCCCAGAGCTGGGCTCAATCTCATGACCCTGAGATCATGACCTGAGCTGAAATCAAGAGTCGGACGCTCAACCGACTGAGCCACCCAGCCACCGTGGTCTTCTTGTTTTAAAACAGAATTTCTCCTCTGATTCAGTGCTCTCCCTCGATCCAACACCAGGCAGTGTCCTACCTCAGTTGGAGAGGGGACCATAGTCTGCATTTTCTCTAAGTTGGAGTGGGGATGGAGCCTGGTTGGCTTGGCTTCTGGGCCATTTACCTGCTCTCCCTCTTTTGGACCTAGCTCTTTTTCTTTAAAGGACAAAGATGGTGATAGATATATAAATGATAGATAGATAGATAGATAGATAGATAGATAGATAGATAGATGAAAGGGAAGGGAAGGGAAGGGAAGGGAAGGGAAGGGAAGGGAAGGGAAGGAAGGGAAAGAAGGAAGGGAGGGGAGGGGAGGGAGGAGAGGGGAGAGGGAGAGGAGAGAGAGGGGAAAGGGGAGGGAAGAAAAGGAAAAGAAAGGGAAGGGAGGGAAGGAAGGAAGGAAGGAGGGAAAGGGGAAGGGAAGGGAAGGGAAGGGAAGGGAAGGGAAGGGAAGGAAAGGAAAGGAAAGGAAAGGAAAGGAAAGGAAAGGAAAGGAAAGGAAAGGAAAGGAAAGGAAAGGAAAGGAAAGGAAAGGAAAGGAAAGGAAAGGAAAGGAAAGGAAAGGAAAGGAAAGGAAAGGAAAGGAAAGGAAAGGAAAAGGAAGGACGGACCAAGACTGACTGGCAGGTCCAAGTCGCACTTTGTGGCTCTCCCAGCTTTGCCTGCGCAGCCCTGCTGGAGTGCACTGCAGATCCCTCCTCGCCCGGCTCTCTGATTCGCAGGGTTTGGCTGTGCATCCACTTCTTCCACCCCCTTCTCACCCATTCCTCAGATGTTTCCCCAGAGTTCCTTGCCCAGCCCAGGTTTCTACCAGAGCAACTAAGCGAGGCCTCCGGGCCTTACCCATCATGGGAGCTGAGTAAGGGAGCCAGAACAAGGAGAAGCTCTTAACCCACCAGTTTCTCTCAATTCCTGCCCCATGAGCTTTCTACCCCCCAGTGCTCTGCCTCCCGCTCCCGCTCCCTCCCTCCATTCTCTACCTGCAGCCCGAGAACTTACACCCTGTTGCCTCAAAATTTTTCCAGGACCTCTCACATCCTTAGGATGAACTCCAAACCTATTGACAGAAGATGTGAGGTTGGCATCTGGCCTGTCCTTACCCTGGACCGACATCTCCCCCCACCCACGTCTTCAGCCTTGCCATGCCAAATGTTCACCGCCCCTCCAGGGGGCCCCACTCCTTGTATTTGGTCTTCGAGTGTGCATCCCGTTGCTCTGGCACACTCTCCGCCATCCCCAGGGCCCCCACGCTTGCCTCCATCCTTCACCCAATCAATCCCTGCTCATTCTTTGTATTTCAAGTCAAGCCTCACTCTCTCAGGGAGGCCGCCACCCCGAGGCAAGAAAAGGTCCCCAGGTAGTCTTTCCTTACCTGTCACACACCTGTTGCACACTTTGCAATCCCTGATTTAATTTCTGTGCTTTCATGGAGAGTTGGAATTGTATCTGCCATGGCGACGGGGCTAATACCCCCAGACCTGGCACCTACTCACCCCCAGACCTGGCCCCATAATAAACGCTTAAATATAAGTGAATTCACAAACTCAGACTGAGTTTGGGCTTAATGCTGCTTAAGAGCATCTGCCTGGTTCTCTGTAGGGCCCAAGCTGAATAAGCCAAACAAGTTGAGGAAGAGGAGTATTTTCCAAACAGTGGGCACAGCTCAAGGAAAGAACAAGGGAGGCGCAGCATCTGAGGACAGGGACATGCTGGGGGGCATAACGGGGAAGGAGAGGGAGCCCCAGTCAGGATCTACTCAGAGGAAAGGCCATATGGAGAAGGATGCCTGAGCAGGAGCCATGCTAATGGGAACCAGGGCTCGGGAGGGGGTCAGGGGGTCAGGGGGCCAGAACGCCCAATGCTCCCTCCTGCCCTGCCAACTCCTGCCAGTGTCTCCCAGTAGCAAGCAGTGCAAAGTCACAGCACACGGACTGCAAGGATGTGGTCCACCTGGGCCAGGTTTTCGGGGCCCAGTGCGAGTGGAAGAGAAGAGAGAGCAGATCTGGAGGGAAGCCAGCCCCAGCAGGGACAGCCCTCCGCGTCGCCTCGGTGCCCAGAACACAGGCCGTGGGCATGAACACCTATGCAGATGGATTGGCCGAATTTAATAGAATGAAACTGAATTGAAATAAGTTGCTTTGAGCAGAATGGAACCAACCAAACTGCTGAGTAGTTTCCATGTCAAGGGTTGTCTCATCTGGGGCGCCTGGGTTAAGCATGGTCGTGGGTTCAGGTGGTGATCCTGAGTCCTGGGTTGGGGCCCAGAATGAGCCCCACATCAAGCTCTCTGCTCAGCGGGAGGGAGATGTGGGTCCACGGTAAGGACAGGTCAGATGCCAACCTCACTTCCTCTGTTTACAGGTTTGGAGCTCTTCCTCAGGGCGTGGGAAGCTCAGAGGGAGTCTGTTTCTCCCTCTCTCTCTGCCCCTCCCCCTGCTAGTGTCCTTTCTCTCACTCGCTCTCAATCAATCAATCAATACCATCTTTTTTTTAAAAAAAAGAGTTGTCTCATCTTCCAGTTATAATCATGGATATTGCATTCCTGAATTCCCATATGTGCACTCTAAGCCTCCGGCTTGATTGAGCCCAGTTTGAAATGCACCCCATCCCATGTTGTTAAAGCAATCCCAATGCATCTTGCAATTCACTGCTACATAACCTTTTATATGGCTTGATGTTTTATCTTTCATTACTGGGTCCCTCCTCCCCCCTAAAGTTTGCAAAGCATAATAATTTGGGCAAAGAAATATTGTTTCTACTCGGGGTTTCAAACCCTAAGAGGTAATATACTGTTAAAGGTTCATAGACTGTTTTTTTTTTTTTTAAAGTGCAACTTTTACATGGGATTTCCAACATTTTGCAGCAGCATCTGTGCAGCCTCCAGGTGCAGGGATTGGCTCACACACAGCAGCGCCTCATGAACACGCAGCTGGCAGTTGGCTCTGTGCAGCTTCTTGGAGCACAGAGCCATCTGAAGAGCAGCTAATGCCCAGGGCAGGTGGTATGCCCGCTGGCATCCCATTAGGAGGGCAGTTAACTGAGTCCTGGGGTGAGAAGAGTCACTCAGACCAGGTCAAGCCGACTCTAAAACAACTGGGCCCCAAATCAGTCATGTTAGTGGAAAAAATTGCCATTTCTAGTAACAACCAGATGATTGGCTTGTCCCCTGCTTACCCAGCCATGTTATTTTAGTTTAGGCCAAATCTTAAAAAAAAAAAAAAATTTAATCCAGTAATTAAACGTAAACACCATGAAAACAGTTGGACGAGAGAGTCCTTTACGACTTGGGTATTGAGAACAGAACCCAAACTATCTGTTATAGGAGAACTACCCCTTGTCAGACTTTCGGTGTAAAAATGAAAATCATAATAATGATCTCACCCAGTTCGAGTATTCTGTGTAATTAAATCATGCTTTATAATGGGATTATGGTGGCTGTAATGGGATTACAGTGGCTATATGTAGGCTAAAAAATCACCTACCTTGATGTCAAGTTTCTCTCAGTCCGGACGGATAGGACATAGAAAACCCCCACCCCACAGAGAATTAGCGTTTGATCAATCAATAGCATGGTGATCTGATCAGCTGTGTAATGCGGAAACTCCAAAAAACAAACCAAAAAAAAGTACATCATTCACTAAAACCCAGTTGGTCTGTTCATTGCAACAGCAGGGTAGAAAGAGAGATGAAAACATAGAACAAAACTTCCAAGAAACAAGTAGAGGCCGAGACAAGCACAATCAAATTAAAAAGACAAACCGAGAAAAACACAGGTCACGGGAATAAACTGGGAAACTACAAAACCCAACTTCTCTGGGGTAGGAGCACCATCTTGTGGATAGTACAGATAGTGCAGCCGAGGGTTTCTGATCCTTTCCTCCTCTTTCTCAACTATGCCTTTATTGCAAACCCTAACATCACTTTCCTGGTACATTTGCAATGAGCTGAGTGAAGTTAAATAGAGGGAAAGGCCACTGTGTGGACTGAGCTTCCCTAATTCTTCCTAGGAGAAACAATGACTCCTAGAATATTCCAAATATTAAATATTAAAAAGGTGGATATTGTAAAACAAATAAAAAACAATGAAGTTTGTCTATAAAGTTTTGTTAATAACAAGTTTCCCACAACTTATTTCTGTTTCCTTTACCTCAATTAATTCATTTATTCGTTCAGCAATAAATATTTATTGAGCATATATATAGTATGTGCCCAGGATACCATTATGGGCGCAGGGAATACAGCAGTATTCATATTGCATTTATACAATATATTGTATTTATATAACACCAAGGCACTTGCTGCCTGTGTGGAGCTTTTGTTTCAGCAGGAGATAGACAGTCAGAAAATGAGCGAGCAATCACAAAGCGTAAATGGTATTCAATTACCATCGAATGGCAATGAATTCAGTTTGCCACTGAACTGGCAGGGTGCTGCAGACAGGACGTGTGGGGAGAGGGAGGGGCTTGCTGTTTCACAGAGGGCAGATAAAAGTAAAATTGAACAGAGACATAAAAGAAGTGAAAGAGTGAGTTCTGTGGCTACAGAGTGGAAACAGAACCAAAGCCGACTAATGGGCTTGAGTCAGACACCCCATTAGAACCCCAGCTCACCAACCTTATTTACCAACTCTGTTACTTGAGCTCTCTCAGCTTCAGCTTCTCCATTGACAAAATGGGAATAATAATGCTTTGCTTTCCTTGTTACACTGTGGGAGGATCATATGGGGATTCAACGTTGTAAAGGTTAAAGGCCTATAAAGTGCTTTGCACATTGTTAGGTACGTGGCAAGAACACCATAAACATTAGCCAATAGCTATCTTTATCTTGACCCTATGAAATTAGAGACACAGCTACTTGAAAACAGCTTCTTGACTCTGATATTCTTCATGGGACTTTTCAATAATGATAGCTCATATTTATTGAGTGCTTACTCTATTCACTTTATATTAAGTTGTCAAGAAATGTTAAAAAGGGGTAATAGTATTTCCATCCTGCACATGAGAACACTGAGGACCAAAGAAGTTAAATTGCTCACTCACACTCCCTGCTCACTCACATAGCCAGCATGAGCCAGGATTCAGACCCATGGTGCCTGACTACAGAATCTGTGTTCTAATACAGTATTGATATTTTTGGTTCCAAATCATAATTTATGCAGAAAATTCTAAGATTATCAAAACCATCTTTTACCTCATGTCGTGTCTCTAAAAACTAATCCTCAACAGGCTGCACACACAAGGCAAGTGACTGAAGCCAAAATTTGAACTCTGATTTCGCACTTCTTCCAGCTTCATGGAACTCTCATTCCGAACTACTGGATTTAATCACACTGTAATTCAAATCTGAGAGCTACACCCAAACTGCACTTTTCTGACACCAAAATAATTGGTCAGTGAAAAATAAGATTTCAAATCACTGAGTCCAATTGTTTTTCACTTTAGGGAAAATAGAGAGCAACCCATTAGGGAGTTGTGAAATCGATTTGGTCAATTGCAACCACTTTCTTTTAAAAAATGGAAAAAAATAGGGATGCTTGGGTGGTTCAGCGGTTGAGTGTCTGTCTGCCTGTAGCTCAGGGCGTGATCCTGGAGTCCTGGTGATCGGTCTCCTTGCATGGAATCTGCTTCTTCCTCTGCCTGTGTCTCTGCCCTTCTCTGTGTGTCTCTCATGAATAAATAAAATATTTTTTTAAATGGGAAAAAAACGTAAGACATCACATATAGACACAGATAGTAAGGAGAAGTATTTTTAAGTAAACCTTTGTTTCGTGTGTGTGTGTGTGTGTGTGTGCATCCAGACACAACACATGCCCATACATATGTAAGTACTTAGTCCTCTCTGTATTGTAATATAAAATGCATTTCTTACAGTGGGTCTCAAACTATATATCTTGGAAAACACCCAACTAGGTGATGCTCAGTGATCTTCTCGAAGAAATGATGGGTTGTCCAATTATGCTTTTTGCTTTGCAATCTTCTCTGTTGAAATCAGGTATGGACATCATAAGATAAATCACCAACTTGAGCACTGGGCATAGTTGTAACAGCAGAATGAAACAAGCCAAATAGTGACACTAACTCTGTGGAAAATACAATGGAAAAGAATGTGCTAGGCTGAGAATATCTCCAACGAGCACATCACAGAACAATACATACAGCATGATTCTGGTTACTAAGAGAAACAAAGCAGGGAAGAATAAAAACAAGACAAAATCAGAGAGGTAGACAAATCATAAGAGACTCTTAACCATAGGAAACAAACTGAGGGTCACTGGAGGGGAGGAGGAGGGGTTGGGACATCTGGGTGATGGGCATTAAGGAGGGCACATGATGTGATGAACACTGGGTGTTATATAAGACTGATGAATAACTGAACTCTACCTCTGAAACCAGCAATACACTATATGTTAATTGAATGTAGATAAAAAGAAGAAACAAAAAAAAATAATAAGATAAATCCCCAAGATGGAGTTTTCATTCTTTATTTAGACATGTTGCTGTCACTGACAGACCCGCCAACTGTTTACTGATATGTTATCCGCAAACCTGCACCACGAGCAAAAATTTCACTCCTTTCGGTGCTATTACCCTCTCCAAAGACCTGTGGGATATTTTTATCTATCATTGAGAAGACAAGTTATTGTAGCATCAAACACATATTGCCTCATTTTGCTAATTATGAAATGTGTGTCACATACTGGAAAAAACAACAACAATTGCAGGCCTTAAAGGGACGGCCTGAGTTTTCAAACAGTAAGTGAATTTATAGACCATATGTTCAGCCGTCCTCAGGCATTTTTCAAAGTTGGAAATGTCAGGCATTTATATGGTTTATTTGTAAAGCACTAACAATAATTAGAACATTATGGTCTGATTATTTGCTAAAGTAATTTATTCAAGCAATTCAAGTGGTTGAAATTTAAGGGTGCAAAAAATATCATGCGACACCAAATAAAACTTTATTACTGTTTTTGCACTTACATAATTTAGAAACACCTATTAAAAATTTAAAAAAAAAGCTTCCTCCCTTATAAAAAGTTTAATCTTAGCTCATACTTTTAAAGACACAACACAAGGTAAAAGATGGTTTTGATAACCTTAGAATTTTCTGCATAAATTATGATTTGGAACCAAAAATATCAATACTCCAGAATAATCAATAATCAAAAACATCAATCAGTTCTGGTAGTATGGATATCTGAGTCAAAAACCAAAAAATGGAAAAGCTTAAATGTGTTGGATATTTTAGTTTCACGGTTGGCCTTTCTTGGCATCCTTCAATCAGTGTCAGAACAATTTCTAGAACAAAAGAACAGGAGTTTCAGAGCTCCTTCTCCGCTCACCCCTTCCATATCACTACCATCTTTCACCCACTATCACCATGCTTTCAATGCATAGAACCTTCTGTGGGCAAAGCAGGGAGGACCCAGGCCTGCCACCAGCCCCAACAGCCTCCACGTATGCATCATTTGCTTCTCTCATGCCTTCTGTGTCTCTGCAGTTCTATTCACAAACCCCAAAATATTGACTTCCAAGAAAAGACCTACCATTTGTTTCTACGGCCCTGATTTCCCTGATAATTTCTGATCTCAAATACTTTGCGATTCAATCCCAAGAAACAAGGATGCAATTGTGCCATTACCCCCCCCCACCCCATGTAGCTTCTGTGATAGGTATAATTGATCCATTTTTCCCACTGAGCCCAGACACAGCTTCAGAATCCTCCTCAACACCGCAGTGTGGGTTACCACTACCAGCCCAATAGAGTGGACATGAGATTAAACGTATTTGCCCCTCTGATCATTCACCATGACCATATCTAAAATCAATATTTTGGGATTCAAAATACATCTCGGACTGTCCCTAGCACTTGAAAAAGGACCAAAAATCAATGGTACACAATGTATTTGGTTTTAATGTTTGGATGAGATGGTCATAACATACTGCATAAAAAAGGAACAGATTAGCTTCTCTGGAACAAAGTCGTCATATTTTTTTTTAAGATTTTATTTATTTATTCATGAGAGACACAGAGAGAGAGAGGCAGAGACATAGGCAGAGGGAGAAGCAGCCTCCCTGTGGGGAGCCCAATGCAGGACTCGATCCCAGGACCCCAGGATCACGCCCTGAGCCAAAGACAGAGGCTCAACCACTGAGCTACCCAGGCATCCCAGTCGTCATGATTAATATGACCAAACAATGGGAAATCTACTTAGTCCCCATTTCAAAGGTTTTGTTCCATTGATCAACTGGAAATCAAACTTTTTGTCAAATCAATGGATATTAATTTTTAGGCCTAAACGAAATTGGCAACTTTAGCAATAATAATGTATTCTTTTTTCCCGGAGGATAAGTGTAGTTTAAGCCACATCTCAAAGGGGGAACCAAAGGAGTTTGCTTCAAAACGATTTGACTTCAAAGAATCTTCAGCTAGGGATGCCTGGGTGGCTCAGTGGTTGAGTGTCTGCCTTTGGTTCAGGGCATGATCCCGGGGTCCTGGGATGGAGTCCTGCATTGCACCCCCCAACACACACACACACACACAGGGAGCCCGCTTCTCCCTCTGCCTCTGTCTCTGTCTCTGTGTCTCTCATGAATAAATAAATAAAATCTTAAAAAAAAAAAAAGAATTTCAGCTAGGAGAAAATAAGAACTTTTCAGTAATAACAAGATAATACATGTAATTTACTAATCTATATTTTATATTAGGCTACACTAAGGCATTTATCCCTCTCTTACTCAAAAAGGAGGCAAGCTTTCACGTTTTATCCCCTGGAGAGTGGGCAAGATCCCCACAAAAGAAACAGAATATGCCATATGAAGAAAAGATCTGCTCTTCCCCAACGTCAGCATTACACAGAAAACAGTATTTGAGTTTCTTTTAGAAGGGAGAGGTTTAGTTTAGATGTACGTTGGATACATTGATTTGGGGAGAGCAACTGGATCCCCCTCTCCCAACTAATGACACTAAATGCAGAAAAGTGACAGGAGCATAAATGTGCCTGAGTTAACTAACAGCTCTCAACCTACACGCTGTGCCTTCGCAGTCAGTGCACTTACCTAGAGTTTGAGTCTTCATTTTAAAATGGAAAAGGTCATTTTGAGGATTAGAAATAATGTACACAAAGTCCGTAGCACATAGTAGGTGCTTGTGTCACGACAGCTTAGTAAAATAGTATTAGGCTTTGCTCCTATTGCTGCAGGGCCAGAAAAGTGTTTTGTCAGGTTCGCTGCACTGAACAACTCCAGGGGGCTCCAATGACAGCCTGACTTAGGCGATTGGCATCCCATGGGGTCAGCTCAGTCTCACCTTCGTTCCTGCACGTGAGATTCTACTGTCTGGCACACAGAGCTATTACTTTCTCAAAAAGAAAAATTAACCCCAAAACCAGACATTGAGAATTAAGAGGAGGCAGGTGGCTTTCCCTGGAATAAAAGATGGAGAAAGCGGGATCCCTGGGTGGCGCAGCGGTTTGGCGCCTGCCTTTGGCCCAGGGCGCGATCCTGGAGACCCGGGATCGAATCCCACGTCGGGCTCCCGGTGCATGGAGCCTGCTTCTCCTTCTGCCTATGTCTCTGCCTCTCTCTCTCTCTCTCTCTCTCTCTGTGTGACTATCATAAATAAATAAAAATTAAAAAAAAATAAAATAAAATATTGTAGTTTTAAAAAAAAAAAAAAAAAAAAAAAAGATGGAGAAAGCAGTTTGGGGGTTATTTCCACAAAGGGCAGATGCCCTCTCCTCTGACACTCCCAGCCCCAAAATGACATGACCTCTTTTGTGGCAGCTCAAGGATGTTAGAGCATGGACCAGTAAGAGCCACAGCCCGGGTTTATCTGAAAATAATCACCCTCAAGACACCTCATGACCCGAGACGGGACTAAACTCAAGGGTATCCTTCCCAAGTCTTCTGCACTGAGAAGAGCCCCTGGAATATTTTCCTAACCCTGGAGTGGAAAAACACCTCCCAAATCCGAAGATTTTGTTTCCTGCTGGGCAGGCTGGGCCACAAAAGTGAGATTGCCTGAATTGATCCTACTGGATTTGGAAAATAAACACAAGTGGCATTTCTTACCCTTGAGTGTTGAGGAGTCAAATGTATGCTATTATGTGAGGTCCAGAGACCAAATCTGAGTTCCTGAATTTCCCCACGCAGCCAAGGACTCTATAGATCCCAGCGCAGTAGCTGGCATATTGCAGGTCCCAATACACATCTGCTGATTGAATAAATGAATGAATCAGCAAGTCCCAATCTGGTGGGAACAGATTGTATTATGTCTGCCTCCCAAAGAATTCATATCTAACCACAAGTTATTCCGAGCCCCTCTGTTTACAATTGTGCAAATTTGAGATGTCAGAGACATTATAGTCTCTGGTTCTATAACTTTTGCTAAGTGTTCTGTATGCTTTAGCAAAATGGCCTGTTGCAATTCTCTGCCAATACCCTGGAATTGTTCTCTGTCTCCCACTGTAAGATATACGGGGATTTGTAGACCCCACACTACGGACAAAAGATAACAATTTCCAGGTGTAATCCAGGGGCTTCTTTCCCTTTAATGCCAATAAAATATTACTCTCTGATTAGTTCCATTCTTATAAAATTAAATACTTCCTTCCTCCCTCCACTTCCCCGCCACCCCAGAAGCCTAGATTTTCATGGCTTTGCTGCTGGAGTGTATTAGATTCCTTTGCAGATGTACAGCCAAGATGATTTTCATTGCTGAACCCATCACCTGTATTGTCCTCATTTTATATTATGTAATCATCTGCTGCAGTTCTTGCCATCACACCTTTCTGTTCTTAATTTCCCCTTGATTTTATCTTCCTTAATTTTTTTTTGTCCTATAACCTTTTATTGATGTTAAGAACCGTAACTTAATGCAAAGTATTCGTGGCTCATTCACTCAACACTATTCTATGGAAAAGAGGCCCCAGTATTTCTCTCTAGGTCTAAAAAAAGATCACAAGACACAAAAACAAAACAAAACAAAACAAAAACCTATCATTGCCTCGCAGAAATTTTTTTTTTAAATATATAAAAGGCAAAACCACATTCCTTGGGGATATGACAAAGGAATTTCTGTGATGAGACTTTAGCTATTCCTGTGGGACTGTTAAATTAGTTCTAAATAGTTAAAGGCAGGCCTTGATACAGTAATACAGTAATTAAGCCAAGACCATCAGAAAATGACAGGAAAATGCCTCTATGCTTGTCATTGGTCAGATTCTGCAGTAAGATTCTATGGCAATTCCTAACGACACTGGTAAGAAGTCTGCATGGGCAGCTCCCCTGGTTGCATTTATAGATATTGAGCATTAATGACAAAATGTCTGACCCGAGTTTATTCTCAGAAGAAAACAACATCTGTTCAGGAACCTGGGGTTATGTTTCAAAAACAAGCCATTTAGACCTAAAGAAGATCATTGGTAATGGTAGTTCAATCCAACACACAAGAATTCTCCTTTGGTTCGGGAGATTACTCCAATGGAAAATGTTGCAACGTTTGCATTTCCTGCAACAGGAAAAAGAACTGCACCAATGAGCAAAGATAAAATCCACAGAGAGTTGTGAGAGAAGGAAATGTGGGGACTAGTGATAGCCAGAACAGGGCAAAGAGAAAGGACAGAGTCAAGGTTAAAATTACTCCTCTGCCTCCTCCTAATAGTAGCATTAATTGAGCTCTAAATTTGTGCCTGTGGACTCTCCCACAGATTTTTTTTTAAGATTTTATTTATTTATTCATGAGAGACTCAGAGAGAGAGAGGCAGAGACATAGGCAGAGGGAGAAGTAGGTTCCCTGTGGGGAGTGCCATGAGGGACTTGATCGCAGGACCCCAGGAACATGACCTAAGCCAAAGGCAGACACTCAACCACCAAGCCACTCAGGTGCCCCTCTCCACCGATTCTATATGTATATTAATCTTATAAGAAATGTTATCATTTGGGAACCCTGGGTGGTGCAGCGGTTTAGCGCCTGCCTTTGGCCCGGGGCGCGATCCTGGAGACCCGGGATCGAATCCCACGTCGGGCTCCCGGTGCATGGAGCCTGCTTCTCCCTCTGCCTATGTCTCTGCCTCTCTCTCTCTCTGTGACTATCATAAATAAGTAAAAAATTAAAAAAAATAAAAAAAAAGAAATGTTATCATTCCCATTTTACAGATGAAGGAAAGAGGTAAACAAAGGTCAAGTAACTTTGCCCAAGGTTACCTAAGAACATGACACATGTTACGCACGTGCCACGCAAATTTATTTCTGAGTCGGTTGCATGATGGAAAGTCGACTCACCCTTAGCTCTGGTCAGGGCAGAGAACCGGCCATTTCTAAAGCTTATACTACATGTGACTCGGGCATCACTTACTATCTTTCAGACTAAGTTCTCATTTGTACCATGGAGATGACCACTTCCAGTTTTCAATTCCACACGTAAGGATATTGGAAGTCACCACTCCAGCCTCACAAATAAAGAAATTTAAACAGACTGAAAAATCAACAACTCTCCTTGGATCTGTAGGAGAGGGGAGGACACCAGGGAAACCCACTGCCCCGGAGGTGGAGAGACAGGTGAGCGCAGGGAGTCACAGCAGAGATTCACAAGCAGAAAGCACTGGGAACCAGTACTGCCAGCGGCCTTGAGAACTGTAATTGATGAATTGCTGGAAACCCAGAGCAGACAACTCTGAAAGCTAAAACTCCAGGAGGAACCAACCATAAGGAAGCCTCTGAAGACTCTCTGGAATTTACCTCCTGGAGCTCAATCCACTCCAGCTTCTGGCAGTGCAAGGGGGAAAGGAACCATTTGAAATGCCCCAGAGCTCTCAGTAATTCTGAACAAAGCCTGCCCTCATGGGAAACTAGTTAACTGGAACCCGAATACCAGCATATTATCAGAGCCTCACTGACCTGACAAGAGGACACTTCCAACTCAAATGGCTCTAGCCATCTTCTCTCACCTAAGGGGTTGGGTGAGAAAAAGCCGAGAAACACTTGTGAAGTTCACAGTCCAAGACATAAGCTCACCAAAGTGGAGCCCATTGTGAGCACTCAAAGTGAAAGTTTGGCTTAACTTTACTTCTTTTGGCTTAACTTTACTTCTTTTATTGTTCTGAGCATCACATAAGATAGGACAGAAAAGACGTGCTTAGCAAATCTGAACATAAAATTCACCTCTTGATTATTGTGGCCATAGCAATAGATACCTTTTTTTTAAATTTTATTTTGCTTCAATTTGTATTTTTCCTCTTGCCACGTTATTGCACATTCCCAAAACAGCTTGAAAGGTGTTTCTACTAAATGTACGTGTGTGCGACATTCACCGCAATGTTTCTAACAGAACTCTACCAAACATCTAGGTGAAATTGAAAATTATAAACAACTATTCACAGATTCCCACATATTAAAACTTGGCAAATCATGGTTATTTGGTAGAATATAGCAAATTAATTTTTGAATTTTGCCTTCATGAATTCCCAGTCAATATAGCTCAATAGACTTATTTTATTTATTTATTTATTTATTTATTTATTTATATTTAAAGAGAGGTTTGGGGCAAAGAGAGAGAGGGAAAGAGAGAGAGAATCTTAAGCAGGCTCTACATCCAGCAAAGAGCCTGATATGGGGCTCGATCTTACAACCTGGAGATCTTTTATTTTTATTTATTTTTTATTATATTATTTATTTATTTATTTATTTATTTATTTATTTATTTACAACCTGGAGATCTTGACCTGAGCTGAAATCAAGTCAGACACTTAACAGAGTGAGCCCATCCAGGCTTTCTCGAGAGACTTTTTTTTAAATCTTCACGTTCATAAAGTACAATTTTTCAGTGGAAAACACTTCTATCAGTAAAATAATAAATAAGTAATAAATTAGAAATTCAAATGAGGCCACATAGAACATGTACGCAAACATGTATACACCATGTGTACAATATTTAATGTATTTAATATAGCTTCTGTGTATGTATCTTATATGCACACCTGTAAATATGTAATTTAAACATACACATGTAATCACACATCCAGCACTTGCTGTTACAAATACATTATTGAAAAAAGTAAACTTTCAACGTCTACAGTAATGTAGAAATCCTAATTCTTCAAGGCTTGGAGAAGACCATCAGCTTTGAATGCTAAGCAAGAAAATGTCTACTAAGCAAATTCTGCTAGCAAGATCTAGAGAAACTTTACTCTAAGAGAACAAACTTTTTCAGATATATTAGGATCTATTTGAATACGAGATGTTTTCATTTGCACATATAGAGTAATAGTACTGATTAAGGTGTTCAGCAAAATAACAGAAAAAATTAGCTAGTTGTTCTAATGCATTCATAAGTACTAGGCAAACACCAAATATAAGTAATGAAATACCTTGGGGAAAGTGATGGTAAGATAGAACAGGTTAGTTACTAATTATATTTGCATACATAGCCCAATATTTTAATGTTGGACATTTTTTCCTTGCTAACCACTGCATCTGGGCCAGTTACTCCTTTTTTTCTCATAGGAGAGCCAAACAGATGTAAACTCATTTTTATACAAGCCAAAGAAAATAATTAGGAAATGGAAATTTCCCCTGTCCAAATCATATAATACATTCCAAAAGCAATTACCAAAGATCGGGATATTGTCTGCTATTTTCAATTAAATGTCCCATTACTTTCTTCCACTGTCACAGATTACTGAAAGTAGGTAGTTTCACATTAATTTAGAACTCTTCGCAATATATAATACCAGAGACAGCCATTCTCACTTGTGGTCTGAGGAATGTAATTCATTGACATTTTTGCAGATGGAAACAACTTGTATGATTAATGATGCTGCTGTTTGCAATCTTGCTCAAGATCCCCCAACAAAAGGCACAGAATATCATCTCAAGAAGATATCAGCTCTACCCCAACATCAGCATTTTGCTCAGAGAGAATATTCTTTGAGTTTCTTTTAGGAGAAGGGATAGGCTTAATTTAAAGAAACTATGTTGTGGTTAGTCGTTGCTTTTGTTTTGGGGGAGGAGGGCAATCAGATTTTCCACAATTAGTGATGCTAAATACAGGAAACGGACATGATCCCCTAGCAGAATAAACATACTTGAGTTAAATAACAGCTCTACAATTTCCATGTTGTGTGGTGTGTTCTTGACCAATATATTTAGCCTGAGTTTTAATGTCTCTTTACTAAAACAAAATAAAAGTTGTTTTGAGGATAAAGACAATGTACACAAAGCCCGTAGCATAATCATAGGTGCTCATGAAATAACGGTTTAGTAAAATGTTTACTGGCTAATCCGCATAGGCTCTTCTATTTTGGGGAGAAAATATATAGGACAATAGAGAAGAAAGCTTTCTCTCCACCACACTGTTTAGAACTGCTCAGAATGCCTCTGACACTCTGAATTCCCAGAGATGAGGATTGCTGAATGAGTAAAAAGTATGTTGCAAGGTCTTTTTCCAAACTTTACCACACTCAAATATACACAAACTCAGAATCACAGGATTTGCTCCTTCGATGATTTCGATGTCAGTAGCTAATCCCAAATTTTTTTTTTGCTAATCCCAAATTTTTAATACCACCAAAGTCCCATCACAATCTGCTTAATCTGTTAAAAAATAAAAAAAGAAAAGAAAAGAAAGAAATCTGCTTAATCACCACCTCCCTTCTTGCAGATGTTCTTTGGGAAATGACTATAAGACTTTCCCTGCCCAGTGAGTAAAAAAAAAGGCAAAGATCATTTTAAGTGGTTATTCCTAATTCTACAGCTGACTTACTCAAAGAAGTGCATTTAGTGTCATATCCCCTTATCAACAGAGCACCCACCACTGACCATTTTTGCCATTTTCAGAGCTCTTTGACACGCCTCATTTGACACGCCAGCCAGAATTTGGATGCCGGCTCTGTATCGAAGGAAGACCTGCCCAGGGAGGCTCTGAGACCCCTGATCAGCCACTGGTGTCTTACCTGTTGTAGGTGGCACCCCTACTGAGCAGCTAGGTAAAAGCTAAAAACATAGATGACCTGTTGAACAGACGCCAATCTATGGATTCCCAAAGGAATACAGTGTATCAGTCAACAATTTCTTAGAGTAACCACAATTATATTCCCATCTATACTTTTAAAACATCCAAAGCTCCTGGAATAGTACCTAGTAACATACTGATTATTTAATAAGTATTTGCTGTAATTATTAAAACGGAGGGCAAAAAAAATTTATAAAGTTTTATTATTCAGGTTGCTTCTAAATAGGAAAATTAAATCATGTGTCTGAGTCAATTTATAGAATTTCAACATCATAGCTAAAATATTCTTCAAATAAAAAATGCTGTGTAGCTACTTAAAAATAAACCACAAGGAAAGTATCCAAAATTCATAATTTATTTTTGGAGCACAGAATTGGTTATTCCTAATTAACCATGGTAATAAATAGTCTTTAATCTAATTACTGTTAGTCTGCTTATGTGCAGCTTCTCAAAGTTTCTCACTCCTACCAGGAAATCCTCATTCCTAGCTAATGGGCAAATTAATGAAATGAGGCATGTCAAAGAGCTCTGAAAATAAAAGTACTATTCAGAAGAATGTTATCTATATTCAGCATCTCTAGCATCCCTAAATGACCAATCATTGCTATTCTACACATTGTACTCTCGCTTCACTTAAAAGTACGGGTGGACTGGGGAATGGAACTTTTAAAAGTTCAGAGTTCACAGAATAATACAACCCACACCCACTGCTCACCACCTAGAAATGTATAATTGTCAGTATGTCTACATTTTTTTTTAAACCTAGGGAATATATTATTATGGATACTGTTGAAATCTCTGCACATCTGCAAGTCCAACCCCTTTTCCTTCCTCCCTGCCCTGGTATATATTTTTCCCATTCATTTCTTCCCACTTCTACGTAAATGTATCTGTGAAAAATATAAAGTTAATATGTAAACAGAGTATCTGCGTTAGTTAGGTTCCAAGCACACCAAATTAGGTAATTTGGTGGAGAATTTAGTAAAGGTATTACTTACAAAGTTGTGGACAGGGGTTAAGAGGCATCATGCAGGATCCTAAGGTGAGCAAAAGCCAGAAATGATTACCACCTGGGGCCTGAGACTGTGAAGGGAAGCTACGTGGAGAGGAAGCTTTGATTTGGGCAGAGGAATGCAATCAATCCGTGTGAGCTGGTGAGAGAGAGCTGAGGGAGTAAGTGCTCTAATGTCACCATGTCCTTGACTTTGGGAGTCCTGCTAATAATGTCCCCATTGTCCAGCAACTAGAAGATGGAGGATTTGTCCCTTCAGGTCCCATCAAGGTCTCAGTGCATACACAGCACAAGGTAGGTAAGGACAGGGAATGGGTTGAGCTAGAGGTGGGAATTGGGTGAGTTCCTTTTTTTAGTTAAAGGAAATTCCCTTTTTTAACTAGTTGCCTGGGAATTTTTTTTAATGATGAATGAAGGTGAAATTTTGTCAAGTGATTATCTTTCTGTATCTTTTCAGATTGTCATGTAGTTTAATCTGCCAATTGTTAAATTATAACAGGAGATTCATATATGCTAAGCCATCCTTGAATTCCTAAAATAAATCCTGCTTTGTCATGCTTCATTTTTAAATACCATTACATCTAATTATGAATATTTAAGGTAGATATTTTGTATCTCTATTTATGAGTTAGGTTGGCTTAAACCTGCGGCTTTCAATTGCCCTTGTCCTATGTTTGCACCAAATTTACAACAGCGTTATAAAAGATGTTGAGTAAAATTTACTTATAAGAGTTCTCTGCAATTAAAACTATGTTGAACCCACATGCAGTAACTATAGGAGCTGATGACTTTGAGATTTGTGACTGTAAATTTTACTTAACTGGATGTTTCAGACTTTTCATTAAGTTTTGGCAGTATACGATTACTTATACTCTTTCAAGGAATTATGTTTTAGTCTAAGTTTTAAAAGTCATTTTTATGACATTGTTTATAGTTGCAGATTTTTAAAATCTCTATTGTAACTGCTCTTACAGTCTCCTTTTCATTTCTCCTTTACCTTGATGTCCATAGGATTTGGTCTGTAATGACTTAATGATTATTATGTTCTAATGCTTTTAGTAATTTTCACTTTAATTTCAATTTTTTAATAAATTATTCAGAAATACATACTCTTAATATCCAAAAATTATAAGGCTGGAGACTGCCTTTTGATTAGAGGTTCTAATTTTTTAAATTGTGGTCAAAGACTGTAATCTAGAAGATACTAATTCCTTGGAAATTATAGAATCTCTTTTATAACTTGTTATGTGACCAATTTTTGTGAACTTTTCACATGTGCTTGAAAGGTATTAGATTGAGTATGCTAATGGTTTTGCTCAACTCTACTACCTTTTAAATTATTGGTCTGCTTTAACTGTAAGCTTTTGAGAGAAATGTGTTAAAATTACCCACTATGACTCTAGATTTATCAATTTGTCCTTGATATTATATTGAATTTGTGGTTTCATTATTTCAATGCTACATTGTTAAATGCATAGGTATCTTGAGTACTGTATCATCTTGGTAAGTTAGCTTTTATCATTATAAAATATTTCTCTTTGTCTAGGTCATTGTTTGAAATATATTTCTGATATTAATAATGCTAAATCTTTTTTATTTTTGTTCTCAGTTTTCCTGGCACATCTTTCCTTACAACTTTTTTTAAACTAAATTGACCCTCAAAAAAAAAAAAAAAACTAAATTGAGTGTGATTTGAGTATATCTTTTCTAAAGAGCACCTCACTGGACATTTTTCTTCTAAACCAAGAATATCTTTTAACAAGTTAGCTTAATTTTGCTTTATAATTTAGAGGATTGCAATTGTCTTAGTGATTATCTGTAATCTTTTAACACATATACAAACTTACCTTTACATTTTAGTTATAATTTGTAGCTTAATCAGTACCTCTATCCTTATCCATAAATTGACCAGAACCCAAACACTTAACTTTTCTCTGAAATATCCACTGTCCATCATCCTTATTACTGTCTAGAATTTGTAGTTCCACTTTGTTTTCAAACATAAAAACTTAGTATTCAGGTGCCTGGGTGGCTCAGTTGGTTGGACATCTGACTCTTGGTTTTAGCTCAGGTCATGATCTCATGGGTAGTGAGATCAAGCTCCATGTCAGGCTCTGGGCTCAGTAGGGAGTCTGCTTGGGGATTCTCTCCCTCTAACCCTCTCATGCTCTCTCTCTCAAATAAATAGATAAAATCTTTTTTTTAAAAAACAGTAATTTCTATTTTTTGCAATAGACAACAAATTGTTTCTAATTACCTCACAAATTTCAGTTTTTCCTTCCAAGTTATTTTGTTTTTATTACTAACAGTTATTTTTGGAGAATTTCCCCCATTTCAACTAGATGTTCTTGCTTTATTAAGACATTGATGTTCTTGCTTTATTAAGACATTGATGTTCTTACTTTATTAAGACATTGTTTATTTGTTCATTCATTTATTCTACAAACCATAACTAAGTGACAATCATGATGATGTGTGGTGTTGGAAGTTGGATATATGAAGATGAAGAAATTAGCCTGTAGCCAGAACTCCTAAAAACAGAGGGTAGAATGGTGGTTGCCAAAGTCTGGGGGAGTGAGGGGGATGATGCTCACAGGGTACAAATTCCCAGCTATAAGCTTACAAAGTTCTGGGGATCTAATGCACAGTATGGTGACTATAGTTATCAATACTATATTATATACTTGAAAGTTATTAAGAGAGAAGATCTTGAATGTCATCACTGCCCCAAAAAATATATAATTGTGTGAGGGATGGAGGTGTTAACTAACCTTACTGTGATAATCATTTTGTAATAAATACATGTATCAAATCATCATCAAATCATCATATGTGTACCTTAAGTTAACACATGTTAAGACTATCTCAATAAAGCTAAAACAGAAAGATGAAAGATTTTCTTCCTGACAAAATGACTTTGTGCATGTATTCATTCACATCCACCACAATTATCTCAAAGGAGTATCAGTCATAATCATGGTAATAACTCTAAAGAACAATATTAGTAAAGGGAGCAAGATTTTTTCCCTTTGAACTTGAGCTCAGGGCAGACTCCAAGAATGACCTTCAGATCCTATGCACACCCTTTAATTGTATCTAGGAGTTTTTTTCTCCCTACATAGCTTCTTTTCAATGGTCATTATTTACTTTTAATCTCCTATAAATCAAGTTGTTCCAACAAGTATCTTCAAGAATAGAAAGGTCACTGCATGAGAGAAATCCTGGTGGCTTTATTGTTACTAGCCATAACAACAATCATGATCAAGTGCTCATCTATCATTTTCAAGAATGAGAGTGTTTGATTGGTTGCTCTATTGGAAAAATTCTGATGGTGGTATGGAGGGGGCAGAGAAGAAACAAAAGAATAATAGTGTAGGAGATGATAATCAGAGGGATGCCTGGGTGGCTCAGCGGATAAGTGTCTGTCTGCCTTTGACTCCGGGCATGATCTCAGGGTCTGGGATTGGGTCCCACATCGGGCTCCTGCAGAGAGCCTGCTTCTCCCTCTGCCTATGTCTCTGCCTTTCTCTCTGTGTCTCTCATGAATAAATAAATAAAATATTTTTTTTAAAAAAAGGGAGATGATAACCAGAAAGGTGAGCCCAAATTATTTATGTGCACAGCTTTAGGGAACTAGAGGGAGAAATTGTCACTTAAAATGGAAAAACAATACGGGCTGGAAGAGCAAGTCCATAAACAGAATATGTGAGAATCATCAGGGAGTAACTTTCCTCCTAGTTCTGGTTCCACAAGACAAATTTCTCTAATTCTCTTTTTTTAGTAATTATTTTTCTTTTTCTTATACTCCAGCTTTCTTTCTTTTTTTTTCCCCCTTTGTTAGTAACTCAAGGCTATTATGTCAAGAACTGAGATCTGTGATGAGTGTATAGACTTGTCAAATCACTATGTTGTATACCTGAAACTAATAGAACATTGTGTGTCAACAACAATTTGGTAAAAAAAGAAAAGATCTGAGATGAGAAACTATTGTCCTGACAATACCAGGAAAAGTACCAGAGACCTAACTCTCTGATAGCCATTTACATGACCTATGGTCTCCAAATGACCCTTTCTCCTAAAGTTTATTTATCAAAGTTCCAGGAAGCCAACCAATTTGAATAGGTGGCAGTATTGTCTCTTAACAACAAAACCAATTGTCTCTGGAAGCCTTTTCAGGTAAAATATAGTCTGTTTGTTTGTTTGTTTAAAGATTTTATTTATTTATTCATGAGAGAGAGAAGGAAGAGAGAGAGAGGCAGAGACATAGGCAGAGGGAAGAGAAGCAGGCTCCATGCAGGGAGCCTGATGCAGGACTTGGTCCTGGGACCCCAGGATCACGCCCTGAGCCAAAGGCAGATGCTTAACCACTGAGCCACCCAAGTGTCCCAAATATAGTCTATTTAAACAAATCCGTTCAGTCACAGATTCAGTCCAGCATCTATGGCCATTAGCAAGCAATAAATGCCCCTCCCCCTCATATTCAACACCCCCTAACTTAGAATGTTGTGTTCCTTTAGTCAGTAGAGTGTTCAAATACTGCCTGACCAAGAGTTCCCAAAGATGACCAGAAGTGATATAGGAGAAAATTAACTGTTTGTAGCAAACAAGTAAAAGAAAAAAAAAAGTGTATTGGTGACACACAGGACTGTCAAGGTTGCTTCATCAGGAATTGGTATGTATTGATCCTACCTTAATGTCTGCAACTAAAGAAACCTGTTCTTTTCAGCTGATAGGAGCACCTTGCAGAGATGCCAGAATCACATGGACATAGTAGGTTATCCTTCCCAAAGATAATGGGCTCAAAATGCAGAGGAATATAAAAACCCAATGTTGATCTTTCATGCGCCAATCAGTGGGTACAAATGGTGTTTGAGGGAGCTTCCAGCTTGTCTATCACCCTTGAAGTCACATCACATAATCAGTCATCTCCTTTTCTTAGGTTAAGTTTAGTCTCCCAGCATTCCAGGGAACAGAAAATCACGTCTTCTCTTGTCCTGTGTTACCAGAAGGCATCATTAGATGGCAGCAGTGGCAAATAACTGCATAGTCCAGGCTGGGATTTTCTTTTTTTTTTCTTTTCTTGTCTTTTTTTTTTTTTTTTTTTTTAAGGCAGAGCAGAAAGGCACTCTGGAAAGTAAAGCAGTTTGTGTGGTGGAAGGTGAATAATTATTCTGAAATAGTCTTTCAATAGGCTTAAATTTTTCATTTTCTTCCATTGTTCCCCATCTGACAGCCCACTTGGAAAAGAACACCTTTGTGTATAGGGTCTGTGAGGATTCCAAAGAACAATAGAACAATATCCCCTGATGAACAGAATGCTGTAGAAGTGTTCCACTGCTATAGCACAGGCCAGTGATGCTCAAATGATATTGGAGGTATTAAAAAAAAATACTGTAGCAAATATGGTCTTGCAGTAATCACTGCAGATCTAAGATGAAGCAAGGAATGACTTTTGACACATCATCAATCATTTGGTGAAAACATTTCACCTGAGTAAAACTTTGATAGAAATCGCTTCACGAACAGGACTCAAGTTTGCTGCCCTTCCACCGAGCCAAGGATAATGTCACAACAGGAGGAGGGAGGCATTTTTAAAGGAAAACTTGAACTAAATAAGTCAAGGTCCCCTGGGAGAAGAGAAATAGCCAGTAAAAGGGGAAAAAAAGATTTATCTGAAAGAGTATAATTGGTAACTGCTCCTTCACTTCTGCTGAGCTGGGCTGAGCTGAGTTCTCTTAGCCAACATCCTGCTCTAACTGGCTGATCACAATAGTCCTTCTGAGAAAAAAAGGAGCATGCAAATAAAGCCTCTGTGGAAGCAACAGGGCAATCCAATTACGTAACCCAACTGTGCAACCCCAGGTCCTATTGTCTTTGAAGGAAATCAGAGATCCACAGGTTGTTTCCAGCCTTGGAGAAAGCTCTCCAGGCATTGGATGTGTTAAGCACTTGAACTACACAGCATCTCACCTAGTATTCCCAAGGAGCATGTTATCATCCTTATTCCGTAGAAGAGGAACTGACATTCAGAGACATTAAATACCATGTGCAGGGGTCCACAAATAGGAAGGAGTAAAGGACTACAGGCCCCAAGGCCAAGACTCCTCCTCCAGGGTGGCAGACAAGGCAAAGTAAGAAGACATTCAGGACCACAGGCTGAGAGCTCTGAATTCTGCACTCCCACGGGTGATTCCCCAAACTTTTTAGCTGATAGAAGGGATCAAAGGAGTGGGAGTTGGAGAAATGTGGGTCCTACTCAAAGCCAAACCCAGACCACAAGTCTGCAACAGCCCCCCTCCCTTCCACCCATGGCAATTGGGCAGCTACTGTCTGTGTTTACAGTGGAGAAATGCATCTTGGTCCTACTACCTGTCCCTCCTCATAGTGAACCTACCTGCTGTTTGTTTTGGTTTGAGCATCACAGGGCTACTTCCATTGTAAATTTTCTGATTAGTTTTCACTTAATGGTTTGGCACTGATGACGGTTACCAAGACTCTATTTCATTTGAGTTAGCAGAAAGGATGGTTCTTTCCCAGCTTTACTGAGATATATTGACATACAAGATTGTGTAAGTTTAAAGGATACAACATGTTAATTCGATACATTTATATATTGCAAAATGATTATTACCCAGAATGGAGTTGGTTTTGTTTTTTTGTTTGTTTGTTTGTTGTTTTTTGTTTTGTTTGTTTGTTTGTTTTTTGAGAGAGAGAGCACATGCATGTGCACACGAGTGGATGAGGAAGGAGCAGAAGGAGAGGGAGAGAGAATCTCAAGCAGTCTCCATGCCCAACATGGGGTTTAATCCCACCACCCTGAGATCATGACCTGAGCTAAAACCAAGAGTCCCATACTTAACCAACCACACCACCCAGGAGCCCAGAATGGAGATTTTTTTTAGTTCTATCATTCCTCCCCCATTTATTAGCTAGAATTCCTCACTAAAGAATTTTCCCTCAATAATTGTTTGATTACCTGAAACAAATAGACAACAACAAAACAAAAAGGCAGGATAAATGCTTAATTCTTTCCTTTCACTTATTTTCAAAATACTGAGCTGGTATTACCCAACCTTCAAATGAACTTGTAGATTTCACATAGTTCATGTATTTCAATATGTTGTAGTCATTATTTGCTTTTATATTCTTCCCAAATTTGGCCAGTGGGAGGTCCTTCAAGTTGGCTCATATAATCTTGCTTTGGGACATAACCATATGTGTCAAGCTCAACTCAAACATTTCTTGCCCCAGAACTAGAATTGGCCATTTCTCCCAGGAGCCCTGGTTCCCTCACAAAGGAAATGTTACTCAGATATTATAGCTTTGTGTGGAATGATAATTAAAAGTGAGTTAGTCATGCTTCTAAGCTTTTTCAGTGGGCAGAACTAAGAAATGTGTAGTTTTTAGAAAGAAAGAAATCATAATTCAAACTGATATTTCTAATTCAAATCAAAGATTACAGAATGTTTATTGTAATTTTTACAATATTTTATTCTAAGTATATCCTTTTCTCACTCTGAAAATTTTATCTCCTAAAGATATTAACTTAATGAGTTGGTCAGTTTATTGTACTCTTTATAATACTATTCAAAATAATAATGTAAATATTACCACTAACAACCAGCCAAAAGAATTCAATCTAAGATGTCTTTACACTTTTTTTGTCGTTAGGATATATCCCTAGGGATATACAATCAAAATATGTGTTTTAAAGCCATTTGCAATAATTCTTGATATTATACCATGAATTGCTATAAAGTTAGGGTTTTTAAAAAATTTATTTAGAATTGTTTTATTTCTTTTTTTAATTTTTAGGATTCTCAATATTTTGGTGTGTTTTCTTCTTTGATTTAACTTTGTTTTTTTACGTAAAATATTTACATAATTCCAAAGTCAGAAAAAAAAAAAGTTTGTAAAGAAGCAATCCTCATCATGTCTCCTATTTCTCTGTTCCCACCACCCCATTTTTTATTAACTTTGTGTTTATTCTGCTTTTGAAATTCTAAATAAATATGAATATATTACTTCTCTTCCTTTCTTAACTGTAACATACTCGAAGCGCTCTGCTACATTTTGTTTTTGTTACTTAACAATGTCTTCGGGATCCCTGGGTGGCGCAGCGGTTTGGCGCCTGCCTTTGGCCCAGGGCGTGATCCTGGAGACCCGGGATCGAATCCCATGTCGGGCTCCCGGTGCATGGAGCCTGCTTCTCCCTCTGCCTGTGTCTCTGGCTCTCTCTCTCTTTCTCTCTGTATGACTATCATAAATAAATAAAAAATTTAAAAAAAAAAAAAAAAAAAAACAATGTCTTGTGGCTGTCCTGTGTCAGTACATAGAAATCTTCCCTACTACTTTCCACGGCTGCCTACTATGACATATTGTGAATGCTCCGAAGGTTATTTAACTGGTCTCTCTTTGACAGACATTAGGGTTGTTTCTAACCTTTTGCGAATTAGTGCTCTACATTCATCTTATTTAGCCCTCCCAAGAGTCCAGCCAGTTTGGCTTACTCTTATTTCATAGAAGAGAAATGGCTGCATAAGCAGTTAAGGACTTGACCAAAGTTACAGAGTTAGGTAAGGGTGGGGGAGAGACAGGATTCTCCTACTGCCATAATTCCTCTTCTTTGCACAAGTAGGAATGGTTCATGTGGCAGTAAGTATCTGCTAACACCTTTATTTTAGAGTTGAGGGAGGGAGCAGGGTAGATTGTAGAGGAAAATTAAGCCTTAAGTTCAAGGCTGGAATTTCAGGTCTCAGCCAGCTTGTGGGAAGAGTATCTGAGGGAACAGCTGGCCTTTCTGGCACTGTCCCCAGTCCAAGGAATGCCAGACATCCACAAGCAGGTGGGTCTATTTTTGGCAAAAGGACCTTCTCAGTGCCTGCTAAAAATCACATCATGTCCCCTTCTATCACAGTGTACTTTGCTTCCAGGGTTAAGCCACTGAAGACTCTTGGAAGGATACAGAACAATCTATTCTTGACCCTTCCCTCATCAGTGGCTCCCCACTTCTTCCAGACCAGTGAAAAGTTACACATACTAAAACCAAACAGAGCAAGCACAGTTCTAAGCAAAAATTATGGTCTTTTAAGAGAAGAAATTAAGCTGAGATTTGAAGGAAACCTTAGGACTTTGGCCAGAATCTTTCACTAGTTTCCCTTCTTCCATCACTCTATTTTTTGTAAGAGCAAAAGTCAATTCTGAGGGATAATTAGTCCACACCATTATGTCATTTTAAAATGAGTTACTTTGGACAACTGGGTGGCTCAGTGGTTGAGTATCTGCCATTGGCTCAGATCATGATCCAAGGGTCCTGGGATCCAGTCCCGCATCAGGCTCCCCGCAGGGAGCCTGCTTCTCCCTCTGCCTATGCCTCTGCCTCTCTCTGTGTGTCTCTCATGAATAAATAAATCAAATCTTTTTAAAAAATAAAATAAAACAAATAAAACGAGTCTCTCAAGGCAGGGCCTTGTCTCAGAATACTTTTAGCCCAATGTCCTCCCACATTCTCCTCCCTAAAATAATCATGTTTCGGATAAAGACCAAAAACACTGTAAGATATGAGGATCATCAGCTTTTCAATTTCAAGACACAAATCATATTCAACTGCAGAGTCCTTACCAAGGCAGAACAGACAGCCACTGCATTTTATAGATATTTTCCAAGAGAGTTTAAACAAAGGAGCTTTCTTTTCCGCCTCAGTAGTTGGAATATGCTGTGCCCCGTGTAGTCCTGTTAATAAAGGTTTTATTGTGCCATTGCTAAGCTTCTGAAACCAAACAGCTCAAGCAAATTAGCCACAATATTATTGCACTATGGGCTGAGTAGCAGTGGTTAACCATGTGGGTCTGATCTCACTGTGAAGCTGACCAGCTTCCCAAGTTTGCCTGGCTTAGGACACTCTGAGCTCAGGTGTGTGGTCCCACTCAAATAAAGCCAGCACTTCATAACTCCCATCTCCCTCTTGTCAAGACACAAACTTTGACATCTGAGTCAATGCCTGAAGGTTCACTCACTCGGCATATATGAATTTACTTTCTTCAGAGTGATGGGGATGGGAAGATGTTTGTGAGCAAGACACACACAATCCCTACTGTATGAGAGCCATAGGAAGAAACATAAGCATAGAAAAACAAATCTATAAAAGTTAAATGTTGCATTATGACCTCGGGTATATTTTTGAGCTCTTCATGCTTGTATTTATCCACTTGTAGAGGAGGGATAACAAAAGTAACTAAGTCACAAGGGTATTAGAAAGAGTAAAACACCTGGAATGTGTCTGGCACATGGAATGTGCTCCATTAATATGATATATAGTTAATGATTAAGTATCCCTCCCCTGAATCTGAAGCCAGATTTTTTTCCTTACCTTTCCTAAAGTCTATCTTCCAATATTTCATTTAATTAACCCAACAAACCTGTAATACTGACATTACCTACTCTGAAAAAATTGAGGCCACATTGTTGAATGGACTTATCCAAGTCATACATTTCATATAAAGTAGAGATGAGCCCCAGATCAATTCATATCAATTCAAGCCCCAAAGTCGTTATGCTTTTCACCCATACCTTATGTCATTTCCTTGTAAGAGTCAAAACCATCAGGCCATGAAAACACAGAGCATGAAGAGATTAATTCAATCAGGAGGTATTTAGAGAGGTTTCTTGCAGGAAGAAATTGGAGCACACAGTCTCCTGCTAAACTTTCCATGAATCCTCATTACAATAAAGCACATTTACTGAAACCAGAAATTCTTTTCTCCCTTTGGCCCCCATATGTAAGTCAACAGCAAGTCCTGTGAGTTATAATCACAAATTTTATTCCAGTACCTGCATTTTTTATATACATCTACTACTACCACCCTAATTCAAGGCACCATCATCTTGTATGTGGTTTCTCTACACCTGCACCTCTTCCTGCCAACCTATCCTCTGTTCCATGCACAACAGCAACAGTAACCTTAAAATGCCAGCCAAACCATGGCACTCCCCTACCTTAAAGTCCTTCAATAATTATCAATTGTATTTAGAATTAAATCGAAATTCCTTACCATGGTTCTAGGTATGCATGACCTGGTGCCTGCTCATTTTCCCCACTTTCCTGAGGCATTTCTTCCTACTCATTATTCTGCAACTATAAATGCCTCCTTTATTTCATCTGACAGAAAATATTTCTATTCCAACTGAAGACTTTGTATTTGCTGTTTTCTCTGCCCAAAATGCCATTGTCTTTCCCTCCTGACTGGTATATTTTTACTCTCCAGATCTCAAATATCACCTCCTCAGAGAGATTTCCCTAAACACTCCATCTAAAATAGGACCCTTTCAGGGCTCCTCCTACCCCCACTGTTATTCTCTATTACTGCACACTGGTTAATTCCTTTAAGGTACTAATCAACTCTGTAATTTTAAAATAACGCATTTATGTATTGACTGGATACCTATTGGAATATAAAGCTCCAGAGAGATTGGGGATTTCGCCTATATTGTTCTATATGATATCCTGGGCTTATAGAAGTTCACAGCATATTTATTAAAAAGGACAGAGGGGAGGAGAGGAAGCAAGGAAGATTCACTGCAATTTTTTCAGAAGCATAAGACTCTAGCAGGTATAAGGAAGGTAGGGAGGCAATCCACGGCAGAAGGAATAGCTTTAATCCAAGTCTTAAGACAGATGAGTCCAAGATTTGTTTAAAGAACTGGATTAATGTGCCCAGAAAGAAGGTCTACAGGGAAATTAAGAACACTAGCCAATTTACAAATACCTGTGAAATGTGTATGGCATCAAAAATACTGTACTAGAAATTCTAGTTATATATTGCCATATAACAGATTACCCAAAACAGTGGCTTACGGCAATCACAATCATTTATATTCTTCATAAATCTGCAATTTGAGCATGGCTCAGTAGGAACAGCTCATCTCTGGTCCATGTGACATTGGCTTGGGAGACTCAAATAAGGGCTGGAAGATCTATTTCCAAGACGGTTCACTCACATGGCTAATTAGCATTGACTGTTGTCTAGGAGCTCAGCTCCAGCTGTGAGCTGGGGTCCTTCCTTCCTCTCCAAGTGGGCATTTCTACAGACTGCTTAGTTTCCCTCACAGCATAGTGGCTGGACTCCAAAGAGCAAGGTCTGAAGAAAGAGCAGCAGAAGTACAAGGCGTTTTTATGATTTATCTTTGGAAGTAACATAGCATCCCTTCAGCTCTACTCTATCATTTGAGATAATAACAAAGCTCCCCCCAGGTTCAAAGGGAGGATATCTAGAATCTGGGTAAGTGGCAAGGTTTCTAGAAGAGAACTTGAAATAGAAGACACTGTGGCAGCCACCTTTGTGAAATACAATATATCAGTATACTGTGGAGTTATAGTACCGACCCTCTGGAAGCTCAGGCTCTAATGAAGAAGCTCAGGCTGTAATGAAGGCTCCATATATTTTTTGTTTTTTTTTTTTTTAAGGTGGCAAATTCAATGATGGGAGAGGGAAAAAAGTGTTAAGCTAACACCAAATTATCTGTCACCGCACTCAGAATTTAGCAGGTTAAAATAAGAGTCAACTGCTTTTTCACGTTTTCGGGAATGAGTTAGGTTGTTCTGCTTTAGCATCTCTCATGCGTTTGCAGTAAAGACACCAGCCTGGACTGTAGTCATTTAAATTCTTCATTGGAGTTGGAGAATCTGCTTCCAAGATGGTTGTTAGCAGGAGGCTTCAGTTGTTTGCTGTGTGGACCCCTCCATAGTGCTGCTTGGGTATCCTCACAAAATGGCAACCAGCCTCCCCTAGAGTGGATGATCCAAGAGAGAGAGCAAGGAGGAAATGGTCATGGAAGTCTCACACCATCTCTTCTGTTATACTCTATTAATTAAGCCCATACTCAGGGAGGGAATTAAGCTCCACCTCTTAAGGAAAGATATATTGAAGAGTTTGTGAACCTATTTTAGAACTACCATAAACCTTATTCATTATGCAAGAGAATGATTTTGGAAGAAATCATAAGCTGACCAGACGTAGTTTACATCGATCACTCTAGTGGTGATATGCAGCATGGATTTGAGAAAGACAAGACTGAAGGCAGGTAGACAGATAGGGAGAATCCTGAAATAAACCAGAGAGGGATCAAACAAGTCTAAGTCAGGGTACTGGGCTGTAACAAGAGAGGGAAAAATGGATTTGAAAAATGGTAAGGAAACAGATTGTGTTATGAGAAAAAGAAAAGAATTCAAAACTTAAATGTCCTATATTAGACTTCAATGTCTGAGTAGAGTGATGGCTGCCAATCAAGACAGAAAATCCATGAGATAAAGCAGATTGAGGAACAAGAGCAAGTTCAACACTGGAGGGAAATTTTGAGTTTGAACTTCAAAGTTTAGTGGGTAGTTGATGTTTTGTTTTGTGTTTTGTTTTGTTTTGGCACTGCAACATTTATTCTTGCCTTATTTTGAGAACGACCTCCTTTTTTGAGGATGATCCTACACTCACTACTCTGCTTAAACAGGGCTATACCCAGTGGTGTGCTGATAAACCAGCTCTCCAAAATAAATAAACATATAAAGCCCTAAGTTGTGGTGTGAATACTCTCACCTCTTTCAATTTAATGCCACCAACAGTTTAACAACCAGCTCAGAAAATGACTGAAGTGTTGTAATCAACTGGCTCCGGTATGCGGGGGCTATGTCCTTGGCTTAGTAATGAATCACATGACCCAGACCTAACCCAGTCAGCACGTTGAATTCCTTCCTATCATGGTCTTTGACACAGAAATGAACATTTCAGCCAGTCAGAGCCAATGAGGTGCAATGGGACTCTTGGCATCCTGGAAAAAGGCTTTTTACTTTCCCTTGATACGTGCAATTAAAAGATGTTGCAACTGCACTATTGCACCATGGGAAGTTGTGACACCACATACTGGAGCCAACTCTGTACAAAGCAGAACTGAGAGCTGAAAGGAAAGCAAATCTAGATGACATTTGAGCATAAATCTAGTTGTCACTAAAACTACCTCTACTTAAAGACATCAGTTAAGGGAACCAATAAATTCTCTTTTACATTTTCTTCTATTCTTCTAATTTTTCATTTTTATTTATTTTTTTTACTGTAAGTAAATTTTATTTTGTCTTTCTTGTACATTAAGAGAAATCTCAACCAATAGACTGCATGACACCCAGATACTTGGTTGTATAAATGTGAAGCTCAGTGGATGAGTTCAGGTTTGATAGAATTCAGAGAACATTTAATCTGTGAGAAGGAACAAGTTCATCAAGAACCATTCTGATAACGATAATTTTCTTAAAATTCTATAAAATCAGAGCTATTAAGTGAGCAACAGTAGAGATAATCTAATCTAACTCTTTCATTTAAAAATGACCTATCAGATAAAGGCCTAGTATCCAAGATCTATAAAGAACGTATTAACCTCAACAGCAAAGAAACAAACAATCCAATCATGAAATGGGCCAAAGACATGAACAGAAAACCCAGAGGAAGACATACACATGGCCAACAAGCACATGAGAAAATGCTCCATATCACTTGCCATCAGGAAAATACAAATCAAAACCACAATGAGATACCACCTCACACCAGTGAGAATGGGGAAAATTAACAAGGCAGGAAACCACAAATGTTGGAGAGGATGCAGAGAAAAGGGAACCCTCTTGCACTGTTGGTGGGAATGTGAACTGGTGCAGCCACTCTGGAAAACTGTGTGGAGGTTCCTCAAATAGTTAAAAATAGACCTGCCCTACGACCCAGCAATTGCACTGCTGGGGATTTACCCCAAAGATACAGATGCAAGTGAAACGCCGGGACACCTGCACCCTTATGTTTCTAGCAGCAATGTCCACAATAGCCAAACTGTGGAAGGAGCTTTGGTGTCCATCGAAAGATGAATGGATAAAGAAGATGTGGTTTATGTATACAATGGAATATTACTCAGCTATTAGAAATGACAAATACCCACCATTTGCTTCAACGTGGATGGAACTGGAGGGTATTATGCTGAGTGAAGTGAGTCAATCAGAGAAGGACAAACATTGTATGTTCTCATTCATTTGGGGAATATAAATAATAGTGAAAGGGAATAAAGGGGAAAGGAGAGAAAATGAGTGGGAAATATCAGAGAGGGAGACAGAACATGAGAGACTCCTAACTCTGGGAAACGAACAAGGGGTGGTGGAAAGGGAGGTGGGCGGGGGGTGGGGTGAGTGGGTGACAGGCACTGAGGGGGGCACTTGATGGGATGAGCACTGGGTGTTATGCTAGATGTTGGCAAATTGAACTCCAATAAAAACTTTTTTAAATAAAATAAAAATTATGAAATTTATGTCCCTAGAAGTTTCGATACTTTGTCCAAGGTTACTTTATGGCACAACCAGAATTAAAAGCCTGACTCCGTGGGCACCTGGGTGGTTCAGTGGTTGAGTGTCTACCTTTGGCTCAGGCCCTGATTGTGGGGTCCTGGGATTGAGTCCCACATCAGTCTCCCCACAGGGATCCTGCTTCTCCCTCTGCCTATATCTCTACCTCTCTCTCTGTCTCTCATGAATAAATAAATAAAATCTTTTCTAAAAATACCACAGAAACCCTGACTCCCTGACTCATATGTTTCCCTTTTCCAAATTAATGCAAATTCTGGGTGAGTCGGATCTAATTTAATTCAACAAATCTATATATTGTTTCATATTATGAATAATGAAATATGTAACACTTTCCAGCTTAATAGGTAGCACTTTACTATTTCAAAGCACTTTCTATAATCTAATCTTCTTGCCAATCCTGTAAAGTACGTGGGACAAATATTTTAAAGATTTAAAAAAAGTGGCATGCTGGAATGATTTTTCCATGATCAAATAGCCAGTAAAGAGTAAAACATACTAGACTATAGGACACATGATTCCTCCCTCCAGTGCTCTTATATCTGCCTCTTTTTAAACTTATAATGTTTCATTGCAAGTGCTTAAGGTATAAAATAGATAGCACAATTGCCCAGGATTTGAAATGACTTCTCATAAACTTCAGAAACACACATTCTAAGATGTTTGCTCTTGGCACTATTTCTGTAAGTCTTCAGGCAGCTAACACTCAATCTGCTTAGTAGTCAAGGTGTCAGCATAGGTGGTTTCACAGAAGTATGAATTTCCAGGGCTACCATAACAAGCACCACAGACTTACTGCATTGCAACAATGGAAATTTATTCTCTCACAGTTCTGGAGAGCAGAAGTCTACAACCAGGGTCATATTCCCTACAAAGGCTCAAGGGAAAATCTGTTCCATGTCTCTTTCAGCTTCCAATCGTTGCTAGCTTCCTTGGATTGTGGTCACATCACACCAATCTCTGCCCTCATCTTCATGTATATCTCTCATTGTGTCTGTCCTCTGTCAGTCTCTTATAAGAACATTTGGCAATGGACTTAGGGCCCACTCAGAGAATTCAGGATGATCTCCTCATCTCAAATTCCTTAACTTAATCACACCTGCAAAGGCCCTTTTTCCAAATAAGGTAATGTTCACAGGTTCTGGGGATAAGGGTATGGATATTTTCTTTTGGGAGGGTCACCATTCAGACCACATGGAAGACAAAGGAAAAACTGTTATATATATAAAACAGTTTTTTTTTTTTAGAAGTTATTTATCCAAAGGGCAGAAGCTTTACAAGTGGAGTGAATCAAAGATCTGCACCACCAGTGATGACAAAGCATTCCTTTCCAGAGCTGGTCTTGAGCTCATTTACAAATTTTGAAAAAATCCAAGTGGTCTGTCTTACATTCTCTGAAAAGATGCCCTGCCATCATCTTTATCATCTAGCTGTGGGTGATGGGCTAGAGGGTGAAAATGTATTCAACAACTAGTGACTTGCCTACATGCTTGGGCATGTGCTTTATTTATACGACTCCCTCTGCCAGAGTCCGCTTCATGCCAAGAGGCAAACTTGAAAAGCCACTGTTGAAACAAGAGCTCCTGTTTATTTCTGACCAACATAGAAAGTTCTCTGCATCACTCACTCTCATGGAGAGTCAGCCACTAAACTAGCTGTGCCCCTCCTGCTGTCCTTTAAACAAAGATTGATATGTGTTCATTTCCAACTCCAGAGCTCTGTCTGTGAGGTGTCACAATCTATAGAATGCACTGTTATTGACTGTATGAGATAGTTTTTCAGAGACTAGTAATACCTCTACACTATGCTTGTTCTTCCATGGGAAAGATACCCTCTTGTCCATGCTCTTGGGAAGGAAAAAAAGAGAAGGAAAATAATATTGAGCATGATGGATATGTTCAATAAACCCCAGATCCACTCCCCATCCTTCTCCACTCTGCTCCACAGTTTACCTCCTGTGACCTTGGTGGACTCCTTTACCAAATGGCTTCAAGTTGCTTGACCAATAGAGGGCCCTGGAGAAAGCAGAGGGAGAAAAGAAGGAATGGAGGGAAGCTTCAAGATTCATCTTCCATCCCCCCACCCCTCCAGGGCCACCACCACTGCCACCACTACCCAGGTTGCTATAGGAAGGCAACATCTCTCCATAGGTCTCAGTACCTCTCTGATAGCTCTCTCTGTACACAATCTTCTCCAGGTCCCAGGAAACACTGCTCCTACTCAGACCTTCAGGCCTGAAGGTGGTAGCCCCAGAGTTTTACACTATCTTTTGTGGTTTTCTTAACACCTCTCATATACATTTAAAAAAATATATTTCTATTACATGTTCCTCAAACTTTCTTAATTTGAATGGATCATCTGTTTCCTAAAGGGACTCAGACTAATGAAGACCAATCCATTCAAGATCTTTGCTAGATGCCCCGTCATTTCAGTGATCATAATAGTTCCATAGGGTAGGCTGTCTTAACCACATATGATTAGATGAGGAAACTGTAGCTTATACGGGTGATAGAACTTGCCTGAGGAGACACAGCTAGCAAGTGAGAAATTAGGATTTAAACCCAGAATCATCCAACTTCAAAGCCCTTGGATTTTCAACTATTTCTTCCCAACACTAAGAAAAATCTTAAAGATGCCTAGAGAAACAGGGAGATCTCAGGCACAAAGATGCCAGAATGGCTTAAATGGTTTATTCAAAGTTAAACTATAAAGCCATACTGAGGCCCCAATTCTCCCTACTACTGCATGCAGGAAGAAAAAGAAAAAGAAAAAGAAAAAATATCTACCCAACAGCCACAATAATTGGAATGTAATTTACATCTTTACTATATTATTCTAGAAGGTCAAGAGTATATACATTTATAATGCAGAGCCAAACTTCCAAAAAGCCTTTCTTTCCTTCATCACTCTCTCTCTGTATCTCATCTGTGGCAGCTACCCACAAAACCTTTTCCAACTCACCTCCAAGCTCTCAAGATCTCTCTCAAGAGGCTGTCTGTCTTCTAGTTCCCTCATCCTTTCTGGATTTCTTTTTGTCCCCTCCTGCCAATAACTCTCTGCCTTTTTCAGTGAAAATTCTTCTTATATTTTTCAGGCTTTTCCAGACTTCCTTTTGGCATTTTTTTTCCCAATTAGCACAACTAAAGAGCTAGATTGATAGGTACCAAAGCAATACACGCATCTTCTGGGGATAGTGGGAGTCTCGTTAATATTTTAAAATATTTTTTTTCTACCACATAATATAGAGTTATTCAGTTTTCAAGGAGAAAAGATTTTGGTACCTCACATGAAATCTATACTAAGGATGAAATATAAATTATAAGTACCTCGAACAAGGGAAGGGTAGAGGGAGAGTGGGAAGGGAATATTTAATTCATATCATGTCATGCTCATTTCTGCAACTTTCTAATCAGTTATATGAGGTACAATTATTTGTTTCAATTCAATTGTTTGGAACTCTACATTTTATTTGAGAAACAGCATTATAGGCTATATTTTTATCCATTATAAATTATGTTTACACATAAGATGTAATTATTAATTAAGAATGATGGGGATTAAAAAGTACATTTATCATGGGGCACCTGGGTGGTTAACATCTGACTCTTGATTTTGGCTCAGGTCATGATCTCAGGGTCATGAGATCAAGCCCCAGTCAGGTTCTGCGCTAGGCAAGGAGTCTGCTTAAGATTCTCTCTCTCTCCTTCTCCCCCTGCTTCTCCACTCCAAGCTCTCTCTCAGAAAAAGTACACTTATCATGATCACACTGAGTAATGGATAGAATTGTTGAATCACTATATTGTACACCTGAAACTAATATAATACCATATGTTAGCTACACTGGAATTAAACGAAAACACCTAAGAAGAAGTAAACAACAAAAAAGAATGGTATCTGTTTTCCTATCAATGAATTCACCATTTCTTCTACATTCTGTTCTCTAACAAGGCAACCACACAGCCATCCCAACAGCACCTCCAAAACAACCTCTACCTTCTGGGAAGTGATTATAAGGACCACTGCCCTTCACAGCTTTTTAAAAAGACCTTAATTGGTGGTGACTCAGTAAAAGTTAGAATAAATCTGCAGTCAGCCAAGCTATTTGCTGTAGGCTTTGTAAAATAACATTTATGGGTTGAAAGTGGTTCATCTGGAAGTATTCCCTTTGGCAAGGCAAAATGGAGAGAAGAAAAGAGATTGATTAGCTCTGGGATTTAAAAGGCAGACCCTCAGAGGAGCATTAGACAATAAGCTAATTCATCCTGAATCTACCTATAGTTCATAAGGATCACAAGATCTTCATTTTTGTGGCTCCAATAAAGGCATCAACCAAAACGGAGAAGTACTATTCCTTTTCTTGGACCCTGTAGGGTAGGAAGTAGGGAAGGCAAGAAAATGATCATTTGCTGAACCCCGGGCCATGTATTACTATTAAGTTAAATTAATAACTTACCCTAATTCACAAAAGCAGAAAATACAAAAGCCAGGATTTGAAGAATGTTTGTATGTTTGTCTGGCCCCTCCACCTTCACTGTCTTATTAAATTGTAATGTCTATGGGAACAAGTAGCTTTGTCAGTCTGTTGTTGGATTCCCAGAGCCTGATCTAAAAGGAGTTCAATGAAAATATGCTGAATAAATGAGCAAATGAGCGAGTTCTCTGACTTCAAAGCCCAGGGCTATTCTACTCTACTTTATTTGTGGATAGAAAAACAAAACTCAAACAGCAGTTCCTTTTAGGTTTTGAGATGTTTCCTTGGCAGTGTACTGGTATCAGGATAGAGTTTCTTCCTTTGCAAACCAAACCTCCCCCCATATAAGTTATCATTAAGACTCCAAAGTGCCATCAAACTGGAAATTAGAAACCAATTCCCATTAGCAAACAAACACATTACCCTTAATGATGATGTGACCACTTAACTTCGACCCCCAGAGTTAACTTGGGAGCAAATTGGAAACCATAAAGAAAGTTTAGCAGAAACAATTACATTATAATGAAAATTTCCCATGTATGCCTCACGCTGTTTTAGGTTTACTTTGGCTATGTTTGCAGCCAAATCCCAGTCAATCAACCAATTGTTCACCTTACACTACACCAAAAGAGTGGTTTGTCTGATTTTTTTTTTTTTTTTTTTTTTTTTTGTCATTGAATTGATGAATTGCTTTGGCATCAGGTAACCAGCTTTTATCTTGGGAAATAATCATCTTCTACTGGGAGAGCTATTCAGCAGTGTGGTAGTGCTTTATCACAAGCCGTGCATAAGTGGTGCTGTTTGCAATTTGATAAATGTGCACAGAGGCTCAGAGGTCCCCAAACACAAGTCTGATATGTAAACACAATCAAATCATGCTATTAACCAAGGGAACAGATTTTGATTGCTCATCCTTCTCTGTCTTTTTCAACTCCTTGGCAAAATTTCCTCATACCTCATTCTGCACAAGCAAAGTGAGGAGCATTTTGCAGCCTTGGGTGGCACTCGAATGGGTGCCAAATATCTTCCACCTGTTATAAACTGGATTTTTAAAAAGATTTTATTTATTTATGTATTTATGTATGTATGTATGTATGTATGTATTTATTTATTTATTTATGTATTATTTGACAGATAGAGAACACAGCAGGGGGAGCGGGAGAGGAAGAAGCAGACTCCCGGCTGATCAGGGAGCTCAGTCCCAGGAACCTGGGACCATGACCTGACCTGAAGGCAGACACTTAACTAAGTCACCCAGGTGCCCCATAAACTGAATTTTTGCCTGGTGAAAACCACACTGAAACAAACAATTTCATGAGAAACTGGAGCACTCTCAAACGCTTTTATGCTCCTTTCAAAATACTGGGGAGTACCTAAGGAATGCAAAAGCATAACTCATTCTTTCAAGCTGTCTCTACCAAAGCCATGGGAATCAGATCTTTAGGTTAGGAGGGAAATGCCATACAACGTTCACATACACCAATCTGCTCTCTAGATAACTAGAGACTAAAGCTAACTATTTAAGTTGATCCTTGCCAACAGTTGGGCAGTAGATATTATTACCATCATTTAAAGATTATTAAAGAAAAGCAGAAAAATGAAGCAATTTTCTACATGCTCTATGTTGGGTATGTGGCCAGGACTGGAACCCAGTTCCACCTCTGAGTCTTAACTACTATACTGCACCTCCTCTTCTCTATAATGTTTGTGCCAATCTAGGCTTGAATTCCTTGTTTGATCATAAACTCAGCCCACTGAACCTCAGACATCTCTATTTGAGTTGTCTGCTCTGTAGTGAATTAAAAGTTGTCTTTCTGTTAATTCCTAGCTGCTGATCCTAGCTCTGGCCTGGGGCCTTCCTGAGTAAGTGTAATCCCTCTTCCCAGTGACAGGCTTTTGAATATTTAAAGCTGGGAGTCCTGTCACCTGAAGCCTTCTTTCTTTTGGGTAAATATTCCCAGATCCCTCAGCCCACCTCTCAGATAATATAGTTTTACTTTCTTGATTACTTTCTATTTTATGTGTTCCTCTTAAAATGTGACCTAAAAGATTCAGCTGCCATCTGGCCTCACCTAGAAGACCAGAAATCTCACCATCCTCAATCCATTAATGCAGCAAAGATTAAATTAAAATTTCTACACTCTGCACCCAACCCCATGTTTTGAAACCTACACCTGATGGGCACCCAGCCGTGCTTCAAATCCCCCCCCAACCTTCACATGCAATGCCAAATCTCTAACAATGCTCTCCTAGAAAAAAAAATGCTAAGTAAATCCCATATGAAATTAATCAGAGCATCCGATGGGACTCTATATTATGAAACTTAATCTACTTAAATGTACTGCCTCTCTCCCCAAAGCCTCATGGCCAAGGCTACCCTATCTCTAAGGAGTTCATAAATCCTTAAGTGCCTGCCACAAACCCAGTCAGTCTTCCAGGAAAGTGGTCCCAAGTGGCTTTCCTTGCCAGAGTTGTCATTACTGTTAATAAGGTACAGACACCTGTCACCCTTGCCATTGTTGACGAGATCATCCATGGAGGGGTGCTTGAGCTCAAACGGCTATATGGCCTGGTTACCTCTGAAGTGGCTCTTGTGAACGACAGCAAAAAGGACATGTTCCTTATCAAATGGTGCCACAACAACCTCGTTATATATTTTCTTTAGAAAATACATAATCTCCAAGTTCATATGTGTGAGAAATGTTTGTTTTAATTTCGGAACTTTATTTCTATTGCTGGTTCCCTCTTTACTGGAGGTTTAATATTAAGGTTTTGGTGGGTCCCTCTCCTTTGGAAGGGGTTACCTGTAATTTGGGGGAAGTTTATGGAGTACACAGACATTGTTGGGGTGAGGGTACTAGGTTCAGGTTGTTAACCACACAGGCATCTCCCTTGGTCTCCAAGCACTGATTCATTCGCCTTTGGGGTATGTCAGCCCCATTCTCCACCATAGTCTTTCTCCTGGCTAACTTCCTAAGCACTTGGGGTTGTTCTGTGTACCTGTGCCACACAGGCCACAGGAACTCAATAGAGCTGTTCATACCTCTTTCCTTATTCATATTCTCCCCCAAAGATCTGGGATAGTCTGTTCCACACATGCCCAGATACCCTTGGAATAAGGACAGTTTCAAAATACAAAAATCAAGGAAAGATTCTGTTTCTCCTTCTGATGTACCATCATTTTCTTGAAACAATAAGCTCAGCTCCTCCTTTCTGTTGCCTAAATAGCAGAAAGAAATACTGTCAGAAAAGTTTTTTTATTTAATCAAGGTTTTTTAAAATTAAATTTAATTTGCTATTGCAAAAAAAAAAAAAAAAAAAAGTTTCCCGCAAGTATAAATTGAAGGCACATAAGAAGTTGGGAAGACCACTCAAACTCAGTGGTTACCCCAAGTGAAACTAGAGGAAATATCCTGGTTACTATTATGATCCTCATTTCATAGGTGATCAAACTGAGACATGCTCAAATTCACATACTTACTAAATAGTAGAACCAGGATATGAACTCAAAAAATGCCATCCTAGAGCAGTGCTTTTAACTACTTTTGTGGCAAGAAAAAACTTCAGGAAGAAAAGCCATAATGGAGGGCCATAGTGAGCTAATTGTTACGAAGGAACAATTAAAGTGTGTAGGGCCACAAGAGTGTAAAATGACAGGGGAGGGAGAATAGCAGGTCTCTGATCTAATTTAAAGCCTAAGAATAGATCTCTCTGAAGAAGTGACATTTGATCTGAGAGCTGAAAGGTGGTATAAAAGCTAATTACTCACCAGGAAGCAAGAATAGCACATGCAAAGGCCCTGAGGCAACACCGATCACAGTCATCTGTGAAAGAAATCTAAAATGCCTGATGTAGAGAGAGTATGAGGGAGATTGGTGAATGATGAGGCTAGAAATGGAAGCAGAAGCCACCTCTGATAAGTCTAGCAAACTGCATTATTGATCATTACTGGAAACAGCCATCCCACAGAAGAGCCTCAAGTTCTGAACACATATCACCTCCCAAGCATCAGTCATTGTAGGTAAAACAATTTGGTAATAAAATACAGACACCTGTCACCCTTGCCACTGCTGATGAGATCATCCAGGGAGGGGTTTGAAACGTAATTTCAAACTCACAAGATATAGAAAAGGTTTGGCTCAACTTGGCCTAAGTATCCCCCCAATTATCCAGTCAGTAGGAGGTACAGAGGCATATGGTGGCCGTGTCCACCAGTGTGAAGAAGAAGGTGAGGTCCACAACAAACAAATGCACATATCAGACTAGATTCCTGCCTTGACCAGCACCTCTGAAATAACAGGATTCCTAGACAAACTTAGGTTTACCTTGACAGTAGGCTTTATGGTAAAGATAAAATGGGACTTTAACAAAAGCTTGGCATTCATTCAGAAAACATTAGCTCCAGCAAGTCACTGCACACAGCAGAAGTCATGTGATCAGTCTCTCAGCAGGCATCCAATTTGGATGCTCTGCCATTAAGGTTTCTCCAGGAATCTCAGGCTCTGCTTCTTCTATTATTATGACTTAACTCACTTTATGTCTTCTGTTCCAATTCCCCAAAAGCAAGGACCTGGCTGGGATGGACGGTCCCCTCCTAGTATATGGCTGGCATCCCTACTGGAAAGGAAGCTTCCCACCTATCATTGCATTTCCAGGGATTACCTAAAGGACGCTGCCATCACTCCAGTGCCAATTTCTTAACCAATCAGCTTAAGGAAACACAGTGCTGTGCATGAAGTACTAAACATTTGCATAAGGTGATGATTGCAACAAAGAGGCTGGAACCAGCCACACATATGTTCAGTTTGATTTGCACAATACTGGCTCCCAGAAGTATTTTTTTTAATCATCTTTATTTTTTATTTATTTTTCTTTTATTTTTGAGGTGAGGGCAGAGGGACAAGGGGAGAGAAAAATCTTAACCAGGCTCCATGCCCAGCACATAGCCTGATACAGGGCTCGATCTCAGGACCCTGAGATCACGACCTGAGCCCAAGGCAGATGTTTCATGAACTGAGTCAGTCACCCAGGCACCCACTACCTTTTGTTGTTGTTGTTGTTGTTGTTGTTGTTGTTAATATAATGTCCAACTAACATTTTAGAATAAGATTTCATGTGAAAACTGAGATTTCTAGTTCTCTTTAAAAATTTTGGAATATGAGAAAACACTAGCCACAGTCAATGGATTCTGTAATTCATTTAGTAATGAATGTAATGACTGAAATGATTCAGTAATGACTGACCCATTTAAAAGGCCCCTGTGGGCGGCCCAGGTGGCTCAGGGGTTCAGCACCGCCTTCAGCCCAGGGCGTGATCCTGGAGACCCAGGATCGAGTCCCACGTCAGGCTCTCTGCATGGAGCCTGCTTCTCCCTCTGCCTGTGTCTCTGCCTCTCCCTCTCTCTCTCTCTCTGTCTCTCATGAATAAATAAAATCTTAAAAATAAATAAATAAATAAATAAATAAATAAATAAATAAATAAATAAATAAATAAAATAAAAGGGCCCTGAGTGCTCCAGCTCAGCATAGTTGCAGGATCTCCCCAGTGTCAACTAGCTTCACTCATTCACTTACATGCCTGTCTCCTGCAGATATTCAAGTTGGCAAACACTAAAGTGAGTGATTATGTGCAGTCTCTTTTCCCAAAAAGGAGTTTATAGTGAGGTAGGCATTTAAAAAGTCAGTGACTACAGAATGGTTCAGAAACTATGCCTAGGATAATTCCATTGCTTGTTGTAGCCCCTGAAACCAACTTTGAGGTAGTCTCTGAACACACTTAGCCAGTGTCCCTGCAAGCTACTGCCTTTATGCAAAAGATGCTTTACCATGATAGCCTAACAGGACTTGGCCTGAGCATCTAAAAAGGGGTAAGGATAAAAAAAAATGGCTCCTAGGCATTGGATCAATCCTATCCCACATTTTAGGTCATCCTTCTCTGTCCTAATAATGCTTGTTACAAAACACAGTAATAATAGGCTCTCCTTGCCAACCTGCATGCTCCTTCTGGTTATCAGATAACCCAGAGGGGTGGATGGCTCATGCTGGTAAAATGGGCACTTGTACTCTTTAAACTAGCACATGCATGCTTTGGTCTTGAGACGCTACATCTTGTGGTAAAAACATATTTTACAGGCCAACTGGTGTCCACCTTCCTGCCAACCATATGACCTTGGGCAAGTCACTTAATCTTTCTCAGCCTCAATTTCTTCACCACAAAATGTAGGTAGTACTATGAGCCTCAGTGAATATTCTGAGGAGTAAATGCAATCATAGGTGTACACTTCCTTCTTCACCCATTTGGGCTATAAAATAACTTCAAACCATCTATTTGAATATTTAAATTAATGTAGCCTATCTAATTCCAGCCCTCACCTTGTCATTGTAAGTTTCTTCTTGCCTCTTCCAGGTTTCCCACTCCTCTGCAGGCCTCCCCCAGTCAAAATATTTAGCCCTGGTTTTGCAAAGAGGAGAGCTGTTCAGTGTTACAGGTGGCTGGATAATTTCAATGTTGCTGCAGCTGTCACTGTTTCAGGGTGAATTCCATCTGGCTTCCTTGGCAAATTCACTACCTAAGCGTCCCAGTGAGCCGCCACATGCCTCCAAGTACGCGACCCATGAGCCAGGGAGGGGCCCAGCTCAATGCAGCTGCTGCGGTCAGCATGCTGCCATGGGTGCAGAAATAACCTTTGTGAAGACAGGAGGTCTCTCTCCCTGGAGGTATATGCTGCTAAGGGAGCCCCATCCGCCTATCCCCCC
This sequence comes from Canis lupus familiaris, assembly GCF_011100685.1. NCBI lineage: Eukaryota > Metazoa > Chordata > Mammalia > Carnivora > Canidae > Canis > Canis lupus. The sequence continues at coordinate 20,123,533 of NC_049234.1, read as the reverse complement.
TCTTGCATCAGTTCCCATGTTACAGACTGTTAGGTACCAACTGCTTTTGCTGACACACACTGTCAGCCACTTTACCAAAGCACACCTACAATCCTAGCATGGCCAAGTTAGAACTCAACACCGCACTGTGACAGAACCATTCTCTCTTGTGTTAAGTCCTCCAGGTCTTTAAACCCTCTTCCTGTCCTCAAGCCTGTCTTTTTCAACTGGATGAGTTTGTGTCATCCATAGGAAAAACCGCACAACCATGTAAAGGCCCTGGCCTACAGCCTGGGACGGAGTGGATGCTCCTGTTTGCCTCTTCTTCTGATCACAGCCACCCTGTGCCCCACTTAGTGCTACATGCCTTAAAGTACCAAGTGCCTTACAGACAGGCTAAGCCAAGGGCTATCTGACCACTCACATTTATGTTTTATGGCATTTATTCAGGGGAGTTGTTGCTGTGGTGTCTTGCCCTAACGAAATGATGACAGAGGTGAAGTCAGTATAGCACAGAGGGTGGAGTGGAGGAGTAGTGGTGAACACCATGAAAGTGGGTGACAGATCAACTAAGGTTGAGTCCAACTTTTGCACTTCCCAGGCCCTATGACCTGGGGGAGTCCTTAATCTCCCTATGCCTCAGTTTCCTCATCTGTCAAATGGGACTGTCATGAAGACTGTATAAATGAATATATGTAAAGCCCTTAGAATAGTTCCTAACATCTAAAACATGCTAAATAAGTTATTATTTTTTAAATTTGGTGGATTCTTGCCATCCTATTCTTTCAAACCCTAACTCTCATAGAGTGTAGAAATTTGCGTTGAGAAGTACTAAGGTGGTATCTTTAAAAGTTAGAAGGAGGGAGCTTCTAACTTTCTGTAAAAGAAAAGTTTCAGATTCTGTAACCAGCTGGGAAGACATGGCTCCCCAAAACATATTTAGACATTCTTCATTTTTACTTTCCATCAAAGACATAAATAAGTTGTTCTTTTTAATATTTGTGTATATTTTTAAATGCCTTTGTTGCTTGTTAATCAGAAGAGATGTTTTTATGATTGTTGAAGTTGAAGGGACCCCAAATAGTATCATCCTTCTTTCTGACCTAAGGTGAGAATCCACCAAGAGAGAGCTCGAGAAAAATCAGGTAAATGAAGGAAAAAATGCCTGATTTAATACTGATAAAGCTTATGCAGAAATGTTAGGTATGCAGCTGCACTGCATTTCCTCACTCTAAACCCCAGAACTGGACAGACCCAGTTGCAGGCAACTCTGGTCTACATCAGACCTTCCTCCCTCACGACAGGGCTTTTGCTGCTCAGATGACATCATGGCCCAAAGGAGACAAGAAATTGTGCTTTTTTTCCTGGCAAAGCAGTTCCCAAAGACAAGAAAGCTATGCAGTGCCCAGTTCCTCTTCCATAATCACCAATAAAGTGTCACCCCTCCATCCCCAAGTGGAGTGTCTAAGGAACAAAATAAAAAAAGACACCGATGACTCTCCATGTGGAAGCATACTTGGGAAATAATGTTCCTCCTAATGATGACATTTATGTATGACTCCAACCACGGGAGTTCAGCCATATTACTGAAACTTGCTGAATTTCACGACACTTTCAATGACACAAATAGCTTCCAGTGTGCTGCTTGTTTCTGAAGCCATTTCCCCTCTGACTCGGTCAGAGGCTCCTCAGTTTCCACAAACCCTCATGAAGGCCAGTGTTTCCCAAGCCCCTGTCCTTGGCCCTCTTCTGATGCAAGGTAGACTTGTTAGGTAGCCTTAAAACTGTGAGTGGATTCAACTAAGTATTTTTTTTTTAAAGATTGTATCTATTTATTCATGAGAGACACACACAGAGAGAGAGAGAGAGAGGCAGAGACACAGGCAGAGGGAGAAGCAGGCCCCATGCAGGGAGCCCAATGCAGGACTCGATCCTGGGACTCCAGGATCACACCCTGGGCCAAAGGCAGGCACTAAAACGCTGAGCCACCCAGGGATCCCCTCAACTAAGTATTTTTATTTCTTGTCCCCAAATTTCTTTCTGCTAGGAGCCAGACTCAAGCAACCTACATCTCAGCAAGTATCTAGTCTTGCCTAACCACTCTGCTCCTCACCATGGGCTGTACCACCATCTGTGCATCTCTAAACCCTAAGACACTGACACACAGTAGACACTCAAAACAAAACAAAACAGGATAGAGAGATGATTAAAGAAAGGGTGCACTATGAAAGAGGGAGGGAGAACAAGATAGAGGGATGCAGGGAGGGAAAGAGGAAGAACACTGAAAAAGGAAGCAAGGAAATGTGAAGGACATTGCCTTCATTGGCAATGAAAAGGAGAAACCATATGTATGATATTTACACATGATGCCAGCGTGCAATAGCTTTCATAACTTGGGTCAGTTCCATGAACTATCTGATCTTCTATTTTCTTGTTTATAAAAAGGGGATTATTTGGGGGCGGGGGGTGCCTGGGTGACTCAGTCAGTTAAGCGTTTACCTTCAGCTTGGGTCATGATCCCAGGGTCCTGGGATCCAGCCCTGTGCCAGGTTCCCTGCTTAGCAGGGAGCCTGCTTCTCCTTCTCCCTCTCCCTTTACCCCTCTCCCCCCACTCATGCTCTCTCTCTCTAATAAATAAAATCTTTAAAAAAATAAAAAAATACAAATGGGATTATTTGATACAATATATTTTTCAGTGTATTGGTTTGAGAATGAATCAAGCTAATGTCTATGTCTAGTACATGCAATAAACATTCAATGAATGTTAGTTAAGCATAGATGTAAGGTATGTATTTTAAATCATCAAGGTTTTGCCAACTGATTAAGATTTTTACAGGCTCCATTGGACTTCACCTCAGTCTTAAAACCCTGAAATTAACTATGATACACGGATTAGATCCACAACAGCCACCATACAGATAGTATTTTACTTAGGAATTTCTATAAAACGGCATCAAATATATGTCTGGGCTGGCTTCAATCTCTCTTCAAGTGCTGGCGCACTCGTGCACTCCCTGCTACAACTATAGGGTCAGCTGAATAGTGGAGCAGCTCAATGCTTATCTGAAATCTTCACAATTATAAAAGGAGACATATAGTCTTAAATAGCTTCTGAAAACAGAGCAGCACAACAGCGGATGATTGAGTTTGCCTCAAAATAGCTGCCCAAACAATTTCCCTTTTAGGGTTCAAAAAAAAAAAAATAACTTCCTGACCTGAATTCCTCATTAAAATTCTTTGCAATTGAATGAGTTCCAGAACCTCTTCCATTACTGTGAGTCTTGGATGCCAAGCCCTGGAATTTGGCTTGGAGAGAGGAAAGGATACAACTAGAATGGAGCATCCAGGCTCCGGCATTGGCCTCTTCTGGACTGGAAACTGGCTTAGTGGGGAGCAAGAGGCCCTGAGTAGTGTATTTTACCATCAGAATAGCCAAGGGGTATGTAGCATCTAGGTGGCTCGGTCTGTTAAGGGTCTAACTCTTGATCTCAGTTCAGGCCTTGATCTTGGGGTATTACGTTCAAGCCCCACATTGGGTTCCATGCTGGGTGTGAAGCCTACTTAATAAAATAAACAGAAAACAAAACAAAACAAAACAAAAACAGCTAAGAAGTGCAACTCCCAACAGTCACTTAATTTTTTTTTAAGATTTTATTTATTTATTTGAGAGAGAAAAAATGAGTGAGAGCGTGAGTGGGGCATGGGTGAGGGGAGCAGAGAGAGAAGCACTGAGAAGGAACCTCGATGCAGGGCTTGATCTCAGGACCCTAGAATCATGATATGAGCTGAAGGCAGCTACTTAACCTATTAAGCCACCCAGGTGCCCCCGAGCAGTCACTTTAAAAAGACTATTAGCTCTTGTAGGACAAGTCTGTCTTACTATTTTGGAATCCTCACTTAGTACCAAGCCTCGTTCCTGACACACCATAGGTGAAAGGGGTTGTTGTCGGATAAAAGCATGAAAGAAAAATTAAATGAAGGAAAATGTGAGGAAAAAAGCAAATGAATAGCTTACTAAATAAATGAATGATAACAGAATTGGAGACTTCAATACAATTGCTTTTCAAAGGGCCTGTTAGAGAAGTGTCTAGACCTTGGGTTTACAAATTTAGGAACTAGATTTATCCACAATGATGAGATGATAAGATGCTCAGGGTTTTAACCCACTTAATCGGATCCATAAATCAGTGATTAGTCAGTGGCAAATTGCTAATTTACTATGAGAAATCTTAACTTTTAACATATAAAAGTGCTTAGCCCAATTTCTGACTCACAGTAGGCATGTAACATTATTTATTGACTATGCATAATATTTAGTCAATTCAACAAATACTTAATGAGTACACAGTATGAGCCAGGCACTGGACTTAGCATGGGGCAAACAGTGAGCCGGTTTCTATCAGTGAGCCAAATCTATCATATGGTGCCATGAGGCAAGCTTCTCTAAGGGGAAGTCTGTATGGGAAACTCCTAAAAATGGAAAACGTTGCTTGTTGCATACAGAATCAGAGAAAACAGCATTTGATGATCTTAATGGATAATTTCGCCTAACTCTGATGAGTTGATATTTACATTTTCCTACTCTTTTTGATCTAGCATATCACTTTAAGAAGAGCTGGCACCAGGTACTTCAATCATGGCTATCATATTTTGTCCTGGATTTGCTTTTTTCCTGGGATTTTTTTTTAGCAACAAGCAAGGTAATGTACCTCATCTCACTTTATTAATCTCTGCATCCCCCAAAACATTGCACAGTGCTTGGCATTTACTGGACATTCAGCAGTTTAAGAAAAACTACAAAATAGTGGCCATATATTCAGAGCCAGAGACTTGTACACTCATATATGTGGAGGGATTTATAAGGCTGACACTTGAAATCTCAACTGTCATTAGACTGGAAAAAAATCAAGCATTGTTGGGATGCTTGGGTGGCTCAGTTGGTTGAGCATCTGACTCTTGATTTAGGATTCAGGTCATGATCTCAGAGTCCTAGGGTGGAGCCCCATGTTGGGCTACACATTCAGTCGGGAGCCTCTTTGAAAATTTCTCTCCCTTTGCCCTTCCCCTGCCCTTCTCTCTCAAATAAATAAATAAATAAATAAATAAATAAATAAATAAATAAATCTTTTTTAAAAATCAGGCACAGAGTTACTGAAACCAGACAGATGCTAAGAGAGACCAGAATGAGTTGTGACTCACAAAGAAATGATATGGTAAATAAGACAATATTGTATATCAAGATCCATTTCTACAAGTATATTAGTTTGCGAGGGCTTCTCTAACAACATACTTCAAATTGGGTGACTTACACAACAGAAAGTTATTGTCTCACAGCTCCAGAGGCTAGAAGTCAAAAATCAAGATGTCAGCAAGGTTGGTTCCTCTGAGGACTGTGTGGGTGGGCAGAAATGCCTCTCCCTAACTTCTGTTGGTTTGACAGCAATCTTTGGTATTCCTTGGCTTGTAGAAACATTGCCCAGATCTTTTTCTTCATCTTTACATGATATTCTCCTTGTGTGTCTGTTTCTGGGTTCCAACTTCCCCTTTTTATAAGGATACCAGTCATATTGGATTAGGACCCACCCTAATGATTTCATTTCCACTTGATAAGCTCTGTAAGGATTGATTTTCCAAAATAAGGTCACATTCCAAGGCACTGGGAGGTTGGGACTTCAAGATAACTTTTTTCAGATGATACAATTCATTCAACCCATAACAATGTGTTGGTCGTTCGTGGAAGATTTCTGCACAAGGACTCCAGAAAATATAAACAGTGAGAAATTCTAAGGAGTTGGACTATGAGATCAGAGGACTTTTAGTTTTTGCTTTCTGTCTTTCCATACTATTTGAAAAGGTAGCCATGAGCATATAATCTCTTCCTGATTAAAAAAAAAGTACTATCATAAATGCCTAACTGAGGCTTTCTTCATTCTATTATTGGAAACAGGCCACAAGAATTTAAGAGGAAATATATAGCTGTCGAAGCATTTTTTATGTATTATTATTATTATTATTATTATTGTCAAAGCATTTTATGTTTGAGATAAATACTTTGGGATTTGGGTAAGTGGAAGGAAATCTAGATTCTGTTTCCAATAAACACAGTGCTTTACTAAGCCATATAATTGGGGTTGTGAGTTATCTGGACCTGGACTAGTTTAATCCCATTTTGGACACAATGCCCAGTATGTTTTTGGCCTTCAACCTGGGTAAAAAGCAGTATCTGTGTGTGACCCATTTTTGAGTCACTACGGCTTATTGGCTAATACCAAACAACATCTCTTCTGTTCTTAAAAAGTGGATTAATGTGGAATTTGCTGTCTCTGCTATGATCCCATAAAAGGGCTATGATTACAGAGCCAAGCAAGGCCATCTGAGGCAGAGGCTCACTCCTACTGCATGTACGCTTGGCAGTTTTCTCTGAGCAGCTCCCTGGTGCCATGCCTCTAAGGACCACAAGTGTGCCTCTCATGGGGCCTGGCCAAGGAACTCCAATGCTTGCCTTTCATCAGTACATTCAAAGCCAACATCACAGAAAATTTATTTCAGCTGTCTCATGGTTCAGCCCTTGCCTCTGCAGAGAGAAGAATCGGCTAATGGAAAACTTTGATTTCAGTGTTAGTACGAGACTGTGTTGAAAGAGGAGACTTTTTAATGTAAAAATAGAATCTCCTTAATCCTTTGGTCAATCAGCAACTTTAATTTTCTTTAAGATTTTGCCTAGTACCTGGCATTGGGGCAGCATGTGACTGCAGTGATTAGTGACATAGGCCTCAGACTCAGAGACTTGGTCTGAGTGCTGACTCTGTCCAATATTTAAGGTCGAGCCACATGATATTCCCAGCATTCAGTCATCCTAAAATATGACTCAAGGCAGTGAGTGGGCATTTCTCTCCAGCATAGCAAAACCAGATTTTTAGTTTATAAGAAATGGGCTCAATGGTATGTTTATAGGAAGAAAAGTAATTTCTCATGAAGAATGATAAAAATGTTTCTAAATGAAAGTTTTGCTTGCCCAGTCCCTTTGAACATCTATTCTATAATGTTGTCAAAAACCAGGCTTTTTTGTTCCTCTTATCCCACCCTTCATATCACATGATTTCTATCCTCATAGTGGCAGAAGATCTGCGGCACCTCCAGCCATCACACTTCCAAGCAGGAAGATGGTAGGAGAGCCAAAGGCTTTCTACCTAGCACAAGGAAGCCCTTCCCTTCAAATTTAAACTTAAAAATCATTGGTCAGAATCATGTCACATTACCACTGCTGGCTAGATCATGGCTAGGAAAATTGAATACTTAACCCTCTAGTCTATATGCTAGAGGAAAGCAAGAAAGAGGCACTTGAGAATCAGTGTTGAGTGAGCCAATCCTTAACTAAGGCAGGGATGAGGAAAGACAACGTTAGTTAATGAGTTATTTATTTATAAGCTATTGTTATCTCCACATGAAGATGAACAAGTAGGATTCAGGGAAGTTACAAATGCCCAACATAGAGGTAGAATTTAAGGCTGATTCATTCTGTCTTCAAAATTTTTGCCCTGAAGAAGAACTTGGCTTGTGTTGGACAAGAATCTAGAGTTTTCCTTTAAGCACCTCAGGCTAGAGCAATGTTCTCTATTAAGATGTAGAAGTAAAAAAAAAAAAAATGTAGAAGTAACAATCATGTCTGCAATTGGCAAGATACTGCCTTTACTGGCTAGGACACAGCGGGATTGACACTTTTGTTGATTATTCAAGGTAGAGTCTTGAAGATCCTACTAGACCATTGTAGCCACTGCTCTCTCAATCCAGTAGGCACAAATATATCTATTTTGTCGCCAATGTCAAGGTGTCCTACTTGATTCAAGTGCCAGTAATTGTCTCTAAACTCTTGCAATGGGTTAAATTGACAAGTTAATATGTCTTTTACATTCATTTTATTGTAAACTTAGCAGAAGGATGTTTAAACTATTATCTCAGGAAGCAAAAAGATGTGTTTCTCAGAACTTCTACAAAAAGGTGACCAATAGGCACTTACCAACTATGGTCAATAAAGAGGTTAGTGATGAATGGGGTTAGAAGGATTTGAGTTGGCCTCCTGATATTATAAACAATGAGTCAACTAGGGCACAAAGAATATGAGGAGCAGAATGTTAGATAAAATATAAACCACAAGTGCAAGTGTCTGCACATCATTCAAGAGATAGGGCTTCTACTTATTCCAATGCCTGGTGATTTAGATGGAAGGTTTATTTTCCCAGTGTGCTGCCTAATAGTTAGGAATAGAGTTCATGGAATGCAGAGATGCATCAATACAAGATAATACCTACCTTTAGAAGTCTCTGCGTCACAACACAGGGTGAGCCATGGAAAAAGCATAGCACTCATGTCCTTGAAAATGGAAACTAAACTGCATGGCATTTAGAATAAGGTGTACAGCTGCAGTCCTGGGAATGTAAGTAACAGAATCATAGCACTGGCTTTGGAAATTGGCCCATAAAATGATTCATTCATTTTATACACTTTAATGACCACCTACCGAGCTAATCACTGCGACCCTACTTGGAATAACTTGATCACTTGATCACAGACCAAGGGAGACAGTGGCTTGCTTTAGAAGGAGGGTCTATTTAAATCAGGCACTATCTCACTTTTGAAAGCTAACCTATCTTATCACCCTTCCCAAGAACAAGAAGTAAATGAGCCCATTATGACTGGGCATGAAAAACTAGTTCTTACTCTGACTTCAAAAGGTTTTGAAGTCTTAACAGGCAAAAACCTTTCGTTAAATAATCAAACAATTAAGAGATATCTGAGAATTACACAAGGCTTATCCCAAAATAAGCAAAAAGCTATTAGTCAGCTGCAGGGTTATCCAATTGTTTATTCAACATGGTCGGTAAAGTAACCTGTGTACGAAATGAACTTTTGGAGGTATCAGTGGTTCTGGGGCATGAACTGGTGACCAATTTCCCTTAGCACTTTCTGAATTAAGCATTTATTTGAACCTGACACCAAATTCATGACTCCTTGTGCCCCAGCACTCATCTTCCCTAGTAGCAAATTTTGTATTCTATTTAAACAGTCTTCCATACTACATTATATGTTCTTTAAGGGATGAGAATGTTTCTTATTCATTTGTGTATACTCAGAAGTTAATACCAAGCCTGGCATATAGTAGATTCTCAATTCATGTTTTTAAAGATTGTATTTATTTATTTGAGGGAAAAGAGAGAGAAAATGCACACATGAGAGGAAGAAGCAGACTTCCTTCTGAGCATGGAACCCAACACAGGTCTCGATCCCAGGACCCTGGGGTCATGACCTGAGCCAAAGGCAGATACTTAACTGACTGAGCCACTCAGGTGCCCCCTCAAATCATTTTTGAATACATGGCTATATAAGTTCATCTCTCACAGTTAAAATTCATAATTGGTTAGGAAAATGACATGTCAGAAATATATAAGTAAACTATTCTTAAATTACTTTAATAAAAAGACAAAACCCACAAGTGGGTGAATCAAAACAAGCAGAAGTATTGAAAACTTCTGCTCTATTCTTCTTGGAAAAAACAATAAGATCCCTTCATGTATTTACGAGGAGGAAAAACTGTCTTATGGTCAATCCCTGCTTCTATAAGCACCACACTGGGTGGCTTAAACCACAGACATTTATTTTTCACAGTTGTAGAGCTGGGAAATTTAAGATCAAGGTGCCAGCAGATCCAGTGTCTGGTGAAGACAGTCTTCTTGGTTTGCAGATTATCTTCCCATTGTGTCCTCACATAGCAGAGAGCAGAGGAAGGGGATGCAAACTCTCTCACGTCTTCTCATTAGGGCATTAATCCCATTCACGAGGGCTTCATCCTCGTAATCTAATTCTCTCCTGAAATCCTCACTTCCTAATGCCATCATATTGGAGGTTAGGATTTCAACATATAAATTGTAGATGGATACAATCAGTCCATAGCAAGTTGTTTGCTAAGGTGAAATCTTGAATGGTATCTTTGTTCCTAAGTATCCTAGCTACAACTGACAACTCACACAATGTATAGGACCAAGTCCATGAATTGTGTTCCATCATTTTACTGCAAACTTGTTAGATTTATATGCATGTTAGATAAGCAGGCACTCTGAGTATCTAGTAATTTGGTGTTATTTCAAATGAATGTTCAATACTTATTTACTTGGGCAGGGAGAAATAAATTTTTCTCTAAATAAAATTTACACTAAAATAGACTCACTTACTAATTCAAATTCACTTACCAAAGCACTGAAATAATTTGGCAAAACTTTTATTTTCTCTGCAGTCCTTATTTCTCTTCCATTTTCTTGTGATACTTAATAAACAAGAAATCTTGGGAGGTATATTTATGTGTGCAAATTTTAGATAATAAAACAAATTCTGGAACACAGCATTCTATTATGTATTATTCATTTTTAGAATTTTAACAGACTTTCAGCTATGCCTGGACATGTGAGTCACAACACTCAACAGAGGTAGTGGGTGATAACGAGGAAGCCTTTTCTCTTTTCCACTTGAGGAAGCTCTCTGTTTGTGCAAGAAAAGGTCTAATTAAGCCTCACAAGTCATATGTGGTAAAAATTGAGACATCATGCTAGTAACTTTTTCTAAGGATGCTTTACCTTCCCTGAGCCCTGGTCCCTGACTGGACCCAGATGCCACTTTTGGGGCATGCCACTTAAAATGGACTAAGACTTCAGAAAGATCTAAAGTATCCCCCATTTAGTAAAATAATAGGGCTTCAAAGGAAAGAAGATGGTACAAAGATATTTGCAGATGTGGCTTTTGATGAGCTGAACCCCATTAAGAGTCCCAGGAGATTCACAAAGTTTTTAAGAAAGGTGAATTGGCAGAAATAGCACCAGCTTGGATTGAAAGGAAGAGACACAGGCAAAATGAAAAGAGATCTTTAGAAACCATGAGAATGCTACAAACCTGGAAACATGGCTACTCCCATGAAAAAAAGGATAACCCTAGAAGCAAAAACCCAAAAAGTGAAGCCAAGAGTCATAAGGAACTTAATCCTACTCAAGGCACTATCTACCAATTTGGGCCCTGCTGAATTTCAGAATTACTATGAGTTTATAACTCCTATATGCCTCCCATTACTCCTTGTTTGGAACAGGAGCATCTATAGCATATATTTTATAGGAGTCCCATTATTGAATGTTGGGTGTGTGTGTGTGGAGAAGGTAACTTGACTTTCTTCACAGGTCTTCAGCTTGCAAGGAGCTGTACTCAAAGAAATGTCCTTAAGGAACATCCTAAAAGGCACATTAACACCTGGGCCATCTAAATAAGAAGGACACTCTAGATGCTGAGTTGATGCTGTAGACTTTTTGAGGCCTCCAAAAGAGGTGAATATATTTTGTAGGAGTGAGGGTTATGAATCACTGGAAACCGTAGAGAAAACTGGTTGTCAGGTTTCAACAAATGATTGTCACCTTCTGGTATTCACGGATTTATATGATCTTTTCCAAGTTGAATAAAGCTGGCTTATAATTGGTCAATAATCAGTTCTTTCTTAATTCACTCATTCTTTTCATCCCACATGGAGCACACACATAGTGAGAAGAAAGACTATGTGTTAAGCAACAAAGCAAGTCTCGATAAACTTAGAAGATTGAAATAATATGAAGTATCTTTTCAATGAGAGTAGAATAAAATTAGAAATGAATAGCAGAAGGAAATCTGGAAAATTCACACATGTGTGAAAATTAAACAACACATTATTAAGTGACCAAAGAGTCAAACAAAAATGAAAGGTAAATAAAAAACACATTGAAATATACGAAAATGGAAACACAACATACCAAAACTTATGCTGCAGTAAAAGCAGTGCTCAAAGGGAAATTTATAGCTATAAATGATAACATGAAAAAAGAAGAAAGATCTAAAATCAATAACCTTGGGGATCCCTGGGTGGCTCAGTGGTTTATTGCCTGCCTTTCGCACAGGGTGTGATCCTGGAGTCCTGGGATCGAGTCCCACGTCGGGCTCCCTACATGGAGCCTGCTTCTCCCTCTGCCTGTGCCTGTGCCTCTCTTTCTCTCTGTGTCTCTCATGAATAAATAAATAAAATCTTAAAAAAATAAAATAAAATCAATAACCTAGCTTTTCACTTTAAGGAACTAGAAAAAAAGAGCAAAGTAAAGGCAAAGCATGTAGAAGGAAGGAAATAATAAAGATTAAAGTAGAGATAAACAGGAATGCCTGGGGTGGGTCAGTCAGTTAAGCATCTGCCTTCAGCTCAGGTCATGATGCTAGGGTCCTGGGATGGAGCCCTGCAACAGGCTCCCTGTTCAGTAGAGAATCTGCTTCTTCCCCTCCCTGTGCCCCTCCTCCTGTTCATTCTCTCTCTCTCACTCTCTCTAATAAATAAAATCTTTTTTAAATAGAGGTAAGAAAAATAGAGAATAAACAAAACCAAAATTTAATTTTTTTTTAAATCTCAACAAAATTGATTAACCTTAACCTAGGAATAGAAGGGAACTCCATCAACCTAATAAAGGACATCTATGAAAAATTCACAGGTATTATATTTAACATAAGAAACTTTACACCTAAAATAAGGAACATGGATTCTGCTCTCCCCATTTCTATTAAACATTTTACTGGAAGTTTAAGCCAGGACAATTGAGGAAGGAAGGAAGGAAGGAATAAGGGGAGTGAAAAAGTATCCAAGTTAGAAAGAAAGAAAGTAAAACTATCTCTAGATGACATGATCTCATATGAAGAAAACCTAAAGACTTCACACAGAAGCTATTAGTGCTCATAAGCCAGTTCAGGAAAATTGCAAGACACATCAATATACAAAATACGTTTTATTTCTACACACTAGAAAATGAAATTGAGAAAATAACTCTAGCATCAAAATCCATAAAATACTTAGGGATAAATGTAACCAAGGAGGTGCAAAACTAATACCTTGAAAACCATAAAACATGTTGAAAGAAGTTTAAAAACACCTAAATGAATGGAAAGACATTCTGTATTCATGCATTGGAAGACTTGGTATTGTTAAAATATCAATACTATCAAAAGTGATCTACAGAGTCAATGGAATTCCTACTTAATTAACAAGCTGAACCTAAAATTCATATAGTAGTGCAGGGGACCTTGAAGAGCCAAAACAGTCTTGAATAAAGGCAAAGTTGAAAGACTCACATTTCCCAATTTCAAAATTTACTTCAAATCTACAGTAGTCAAAATAGTATGTTTACTGGTATAAGATATATATATATATATATATATATATATATATATATATTTATATATATATAAAACAAAAAAAGACATATATAAAAAAAAGAATAGACATATAGATCAAAGGAAAAGTATTAAGAGTCCAGGGATAAACCCATACATCTGTGGTCAACTGATTTTTTGACAGGGACATCAATACATTTAGTGGAAAAAGAATAGTCTTTTCATCAAATGGTGCACAGACAACTGGATAGGCACATGCACCAAAAACGAAGTTGGACCTCTACCACACACCACATATAATAATTAACTCAAAATGGATCAAAGACCTAAATTTAAGAGCTAAAACTCTTAGAAGAAAACATAAGGTTAAATATTTATGACCTTAGATGAAGCAATGTTTCTTAAATATGACCCAAGAAGCATAAGCAACAAAAGGAAAAAAAAGATAAATTTGATTTCAGCACAATTAAAAGTTTATGTACCTTAAAGGACACTATCAAGAGAGTGAAAAGACATCCAGACAATGAGAGAAAATAATTGCAAATCATATATCTAATGTATTGATAAGCATATATCTGACTGAGAATATTTAAAGAACTCTGACAACTCAACAACGGAAAGATAACAAATAATCCAATTGAAAGTTGGGCAAAGAATCTGTATAGGCATTTCTCCACATTTGATATATAACTGGCCAATAAGCACATGAATATATGCTCAAAATCATTATCATTGGGGAAATGCAAATCAAAATCACAATGAAATTCCACTTCACACCCACTGGAATGACTAGAATTTTTTAAAAAACAGAAAACAACAAGTATTGGTGAGAATGTGGTGATATTGCAACTCTCATACATTGTTGATGGGTCTGTAAAATGGTGCAGTAGCTGCCAAAAACAGTTTGGCAGTTCCTCAAAATCAAAACATAGGATCATTGTAGGATACAGTAATTCCCCTCCTAGGTATATATACTCAAAAGGATTGAAAAGATATGCTCAAACAAAAACTTGTACAGGAATATTTATAACAGTCTTATTTATAATAGTCAAAAAGTGAATCAACCCAAATGTTCATCAAATGATGTATAGATTAAAAAGGTGGTATATACAATCAATGTCATATTATTCAGCCATAAAAAATGAGGTACTATTACAGGCTGTTACGGATGAACCTTGAAAGTATTATGCTAAATGAAAGAAACCAGAAACTAAAGACCACATATAATATGATTCCATTTATTTGAAATGCCCTGAGTAGGCAAATTCATAGCAACACCCAGGAGGCATGTTAGTGTTTGTCAGAAGCTGGGGTCAGGGGGGAATACGGAATGACTGCTTAGTAGCTACAGGATTTCTTTATGGTAATAAAAATGTTCTGTGATTACATAGTAGTGATGGATATACTAAAAGCCATTGAATGATAAAAGTAAATTTTATGTTATGTAAATTTTGCCTTAGTTAATTTTTTAAGTTGATAAATACTACAAACATAACAAAATCTCAAAAAAAATAGCAAAACATACTGTACCTCTATTATATTCTTTTCCCTATAATTTTTGTCTAGGTGGTCTTTGTATAATTATCTCTTCATATGACAATAATTTTGTACAATCATTTTCTATGGAGAGAAGTAAAAAGCAACTCAAATGCATTTTTAAATGCCACTATTGAGCTGCATAATTGTTTAATCAAATTATACTATGTGCAATAAATTATGGGTGAATATGTGTAGATGTTTTTTAACAAGATATTTAGACTACTTTGCTGTGATTTTAGCATTTTAAATGCCATTTTTTCTAGAATTGCCAGGTTTCACTAAGACAAAGTATATCAGGGGCGCCTGAGTGGCTCAGTTAAGTGTCTTTGGCTCAGGTCATGAGCTCAGGGTCCTGGGATTGGCCCCACAACAGGCTCCCTGCTCAGCAGGGAGTCTGCTTCTCTGTCTTCCTCTGTGCTCATGCTCTCTCTCTCAAACAAATAAATGAAATAGTTTTTGAAAAAGACAAGGTATATCAGATGTGCTAAGTAAGACCAATTCAATACATGGGAAGCATAAAAATGCTACTTCATAGTTTGTAATACTGCTTTATGTTTGTGCCCCCATAAAGGTAGGACTTATAAGTACTGTTTTGCCTTCTCATTTAACAAGTATGTTAGTGGAGGCAAAAATTCAATGGAGATGGCAGGAATTATTTAGACTAGCTTTCCATATGAGCAAGAACTAAGAAAGAACATCATTAACCTAGTCATTGCCTCTAAAGGCAAGAAGACTAGAAGACAAAAGTGTAGAACACATTCCTTCAAGATGTTCCCTAATAGGAAAATAAACAAATAATGGAATAGTGTGTTGAGGGTGCACTTGGGGACTGTAAGAAGTGCTACTGGCCTAGAGGGTCTTCTTGGCTAGAGACGGCTTAGGGTAGACACTGATCAGAGGAGCCTTCACAGAGGAGCTCATATCACAACTTAATTTTGAGGGATGAGCTGGATTTTTCCGCACACAATAGTTAAAGAATACTACCAACAGAAAATGTTAGATGGGTCACACATACAATAAAATAAAACAAGATGTCCAATTCTTGGAACCGCAACAGCTTCAGAGGGACTCAAGTGCGTCCAGTAGAACCATGAGAGATCCAAGTGAAGAAACAGTCAGAGGCCAGATAAAGCTCATTGCATTGTTTTGTTCCAGGAATAATTAGATTCACAAATTCATTAGGAAGAGGCATAAATATATATTCACACTTTTATCCAATTATCCCATTTCTGACCACTTTTTCCACAAAATAATCTAAAACACAGAAAGACATTATATACATGAAAATGTTTACTTCAGCTTTTAAATATAAATGCCAAAAAAGGTTAATTATAATTAACTTAAAAGCCTTAGGGGAGACAGAATGACTTAAAAAGTACTCCAATGCAATTATGTGCAACAATTTAACAAGTGATAGATGGAGGATTGCAGACTATAGGAAATATAACACAATGTTAAATGGAATAAAGCAGATGCAACAATATATATGGTATGATTGTAAATATGTAAAAATGCCCCTGTCCCAGATATGCTAGGTTTTGGCCAATTTCATAATAGGCCAAGCAGCATCATGAGAAAAGTATTATCTGTGCTTACTAGATTATATGTAATGCAATTAATAATATGCATAATCACTCATGACGCTACCCCTTCCATTCTCAAGAGAGTCCCAGAATGTACATGGATTGTATGGTTCTCCTCCTCATCAGAAGAAACTTTACCCTGAAGAAAGACAATCAGGACCCATTAGCCTTAATGACAATTATGGGTCATTAGAGCAGGGAAATGGTAAGTCTGAGGAAAGAGAAGGTAGCTTCTCAGATTCTTTTGGTCCTACACCTCACTCCATCCTTCAAACTGTTGAGGCTCTTACCAAAATAAATTAAAAATTAGAGAGCAAAACTGTCGCTAATAAATTAAGATCACAAGGAAAGTTATGTCAGAGCTATAACACAGCATAATAGTAGAACGTGGAAGGGATAGTTTTCCAATCCCTGTGATGAGTCCTGGAGCAAGGAACAGAAATGCCGAAGTCCACCTCACCTGAATCAAAAAACCGGCAGAGAGAACAACACACACCAGATTATAATAGAGTCGAAGGAGTCAGGGCAAAAAGAAATCGATACATAGGGATGTGCAAGTTTTTGTTTGCACTTGTGTTTTTGTTTTAATGAACATCTTTGAAAAAGGACAAGAAGGTGAGGTAGTCACCTTACAAAGCAGTCGTTCTAAGGTAAGGGGATTATAAGTGTCTTTTTCCCTTTATCTAAAAATCTTTATAGCTATTCATTTGTGACTCTCCTAAAAATACTTTTATCTAAAATGTTACTGGTTGTATTAGGGCACAGCCCGAGAAGCAGAACCACTAGGGCTCTGAGGATAAATAAGGAGCCCCTCCCTCAATGATCTGATCACCCTTGTCTTCGGACTGGGTTCCTCACCCTCCACCATTCCCTAAATGATGGCTGATCACTCCAGCCTGTCTTCAGGAAGATTCCTGTCAGGTGGGATTAACCCAGAATCCTTTTTTCCCTGATGTTTCAGTTTAGTAATTCTTCATCCACTGACCGCCCCCCCCCCCGTAAGTTATCAAGCCCCATCTGCCCATGCTGTTTTTAGAGTGAAGCCTAATCTCTCTTTCGCACTGCAAAATTCCATCACAGTGGTCACCAAAGCCCCCTTCCTTGACCTTTGACTATTTTTTCTTTAACAGAAATTTATTATGAAAAGATGTCAAAACCATAGAATACCAGGCTTGAGTCTAGAAATCAGGAGAACAATGCCCATAATTATGGCACAGAACAAGTTTAGACAGAGAATTACTATCACTGCTTCTAAATTCTGCACAGCCAACATCACTGATCCTTGACACTGGAACCCCCCAGTAGTTCCACTACCTCTGCTGTTCAGAGATAGTCTTGCTTCTACCACTGTTCCTGAAAAACAGCTTCCTCATGATCCCCATTTTTTTCAAGTCACTAACTTTTATTGCAGGTCTGCAAAGAATGCATACGATCAGAGAAGACTTTTATACCCACTCATCTCTTAGCTGCAGAAAAGGCTGGGGAAATGATTATCTACTATCCTTCTGAGGCTTACTAGTGGGGAAACCACACATAGGGTGGATTTCTGAAGCTGGGCAGACCAAAAGAACAAGAATATCCACTAGACATATCAAGCCAATAGGTCTGAGGACAGTCTCTGACAATGAATCCGAAGAGCTTGCAAGGACCTGGCTATCTAGAACTATGGAGTATCTACTGCTTGCCTAGCAGGATGTTAAGTCCTTTGCTGGGTTGAAAGAAGTCAGGGTCCCTCTGCCCTTAAAAATCACATTCAACCCCTCAAATAGTCAAGACTTGACCTTCCCCATGAGGTCAATCCTTTTATCACTGCCCAGTGTCCAGGGAGAGCAAATTTTCCCTTTTGCTTTCAGAAGACCTCATTACTGTTATTGAAAAGAACATTTTGGTCAGAGATAAACAATGGAATGTTTCCACTTCCGTGTTTGAAAAGCTATTTAGAGAAGAGGGAAGAGAGTGAGCAAGGCTTGATGGTGATGTGATGGATGACAAAAGCTTCTCTCCATGCTGCAATGGCCCAGAAAAGGCAACAGTCACACACGTAATGCTCGTTACTGTTAATGGGAGTTGGGTCTGGCATCCAGAGAAGAACATGCCCTTGGAGCTGTACTTCCCTCTGTGGACAAATTGACATTGAGAGAACCTTTGTCATAAATAATCCCTGCCATTCAAAAGAACATTTAGCCCATTTCTGCAGAGGGAAGACAAAAGAGTCATTGAAGTTTCACAGACTCTGGGAGCTCTCTTCAGGAAGACTCACAAAGGCACAACGGGCTTCTGAGCTGCAATGATGGATAAAAGAAGGGGTTCTGCATTGCTTAAACTTGTGATGCCTGTAGAATATACATAATGCCAAATATCTAGGTACAAAATTCCAGTCACTGTTCCCCAAAATAGACAACAGTCCATTGCTTTGTGTAGCATTTCCTTACAATAGAGATAAGTAAAATTAAAATAAATAAATAAATAAATAAAACACTGTCACAGTCCATCCAACCAAGAATCCTGCCTCTGGAAGAATATTTAAAGGTATTTGGTGAATGACAATGTTGGCCCATGTTATGTAAATAACAAATAAGTGAAGGAAGATTGATCAATTGATTGGTTAATTGGTTAATTAAAAGGCTCAACGGCCAACTTCATTGAATCTCTTTGTCTCACCCATTTCCAAGAATCTTTAAATTCTGAAAGCATTGCAGATCAGTGATCCAAACTCTCCTCAAGCCTAAGTATTCAGTTTTGAGGGTAAATTGCATGAAACTGAGAAGTATGAGATAGAGTTCTTTCAGATAACCTTATCTAAATGGAGTACAGTTTATTGGAAGCTTCAGCTTAACAACCCGTACTGGTCCTTTCAACATCCTGGTGTCCCACACTCCCCCATGCTCATTATGCTCTGACCACATTGGGTTTTTCTCTACTCCCTAAATAGATGCAGCTCCTGTCTGCATCGGGGACTTTGAACATCCTTTTTCCTCTGGCTGTGTTTCAACCCCACCACCGCTCAGCCTTTCAGCCCCTCGCTAACAAGAAGACAGACTCTGGTCTCATCACAAGCATTACCACCGCTGACAAGACTCTTCTGATCACTCCATTTGCAGTAGACCTTCTCCCTTCTCTCAGTCCTTTGTCTTCTTCACAGCACTTCTGATCGTTTGTATTGATAGGGTTCAGAACATACCACCCTAAAGTATGCCACTTTGGTGTATGGGTTATTTTGAGCTAAGCGTAATCAGAACCAGCAAATACAGGAAAAGTTCTTTACCTAAAGTAAGTTTAGGTAAAAAAAAAAAAGTAAAAGTAAAAGTTTACTTGCCTAAAATGAAACATATATTTCCCCTTTTGTAGAGAAGATTTACATATTTAAAGGAAATTTTCACAAATAAAGATATTTGTACTAGGAAGAGATTTACTCCCAGAGACACTTTTTTTTTTTTTTTAACATGAGACTCTTATCTTCATAACAAGGTGAACTTTTTTTTTTTTTTTTTGCCATATAGTTCCTCCCTTCCCCTCCCCTAATTTACCCAACCAAGCACCAAACTTCTATTTCTTTCTGTAACCCAGGATAATATACAAGTCTCAATCATCTAGCCAGCTTCTTAAGTCTCATATTTTTGCAAAACTCCTGTGTGTGTATATACATAATTAAAATTATTTTTTTACTCTCCTGTTACTCTGTCTTAACAATTTAATTCTTAGACTGGCCTTAGGAGCTAGAAGGGTGGAAGGAATACTTTTTCTTCCCTCATCAATATCTTTATTTGTATAGGTTTTTTTCTTTTTTCTTTTCCTCACACTATAGTGTGAGGAAACTTGAACTATAGTTCAAACTCCATGAAGGTAGGTGCAGGGTCTACCTGGATCCTTATTTTATCCTCAGGGCTGGTAAAGTAATTATCACATGATATGAAATAAATAAATAAATTTTGAATAAACAAATGGATATATTCTCATCTGTCTTACTACAGTTGTAAGAAAATGAGAACAAAAGAAAAGCTTATATTAATGGAATCTTTTAGAACAAAGTTTTTCAGGATATATCCTATGGACAACAAATATTTCATATTAGATCTTTTACATTTATAAGCAAACACTAAACAAGAATAGCTCATTTAACAGGAAAATCTTGAAAGGCAGTATAGAACTAACATTTATCTCTTAGTTATTCCAGGATCAATGTCATGTCTTGTAATTCCTCCAATAATCCTGGGATAGATATGAGTAGAAAAGCAAGTTTTATTATTTTATTATCTTTCCTCATCTGCATATGTGAGGCATTTAAAGAATAAACAGAAATGGGATGTGCACATATACATTAGGAAAATTGGAATCAGTATGGATGCAAATGGTTGGAAGTGGCTTTATAGGAAATGTGGGGTTTAAACTGAGTCTTGACAAATCAGGGACATTCAGAAGGTAGAAAGAGAAGATGGGTCCATCCATGCAGATAGAGAGCATGAACAAAGTACAAATAGTAAAGGAGTCCGCACAGAGAACTGGAAAAAACAGTCAAGAGATCACAAGTATGGCCCCTATCAGGAAGAAGTTTGACAGATTGATTCTATCTGCATTCTGGAATTTCTCAAACTCTAAGCTGAGGAGACCAGATTTTATGCTCCACATAAAAACAAACTGTAAAAGATTTGGTTACAAAAATTACAATTGTGGAAAGGGAATTTTTTCATGAAGCCAGAAAAGGGGCCAATTCTTAACAGAGTTGATGTTTCTATCCAAATGCTTGGTAGTGGAAGTAGAAACAGTATAATTTAATTGTATCAATCAGAGTTCATTTAGAAAAACAGAAATCACTCTAAGTACTTTAAACAGAGGGAATTTAAAACAAAGAATTGGATACAGAGACAATAGAAAAGCTCAGAAATAAAATGGAACAGTGAGACAAATCAGGAATTAATGCCAAGAAGCTGCAAGGTGCAACTACCTTCAAGGTGCAACAATGCAAAGAAGCGTATGACTGGAGTCTAGGATCTGGAACTATCCCTTAGAAGCTGGAAACAAAGAGAGCCTGTCAGGATGTAAAAATTGTTTACCATAACATGGAGCCATGGGGCAGTTCTAACTGGTGCTGGAGAAGATGCTTCCGAAAGAAAAGAAAGAAAGAAAGAAGAAAGAAAGAAAGAAAGAAAGAAAGAAAGAAAGAAAGAAAGAAAGAAAGAAAGAAAGAAAGAAAGAAAGAAAGAAAGAAAGAAAGAAAAAGAAAATGCCATGACCTCTCCTTCCACCAATCTCCTCTATCTAGACAGAGGCAACTAGCAAGGTATCTTGGAGAATAAAGTTCCTTGCAAGTCAAAGCAGAAGAAGAGATTAGGGGATGAATCTGAGAGTTAAAAGGCAAAAGACCAGCACATCATTTAAAGAGAAGAAAACCTGGGACTACAGTCATGCCACTAAATGAAAATAAAGAAGTCAAGAGAAAAGATTTACAAGGAAAAGCATCTACATTAGTCACAGTTCTCCAGAGAAACAGAACCAATAGTGTGCACATTTGTGTAGAGAAAGAACGTAAGAGAAAAAGAGAGAGAGAGAGAGAGAGAGAGAGAGATCATAAGGAATTGGTTCATGTGATTATCCATACAAAGTCCCAAGATCTGCTGGGTGAGTTGACAAGTTGGAGACTCAGGAAAGCCCAGGGTGTAGTTTCAGTCTAAAGACTGGTAGGCTCAAGACCCAGAAAGAGCCAATGTGTCAACTTGAGTCAGATGAGAGGAAAAATGGATTTGCCAATTTGAAGTCAGTAAAGCAGAAGGAATTATCCCTGTTCAGGGGGAGGCTCTTTGCCTTTTTGTTCTAGTTAGGTTTTCAGCTGATTAGATAGGCCCACCCATATTAGGGAGAGTAATCTGCTTTACTCAATCTACCAATTTAAATGTTAATCCCACCCAAAAACACCCTCACAGAAATACTCAGAATTATGTCTGGCCAAATATCTGGACACCCAATGGCCCAGTCAAATTGACAGATAAAATTAGCCATCATAGCATCTAAGTTGAGTCTGAGTTAACAGCAGTCTATGTGGAAATTCCACGAAAAGGTGTAGAGCTTGGGCAGCCCGGGTGGCTCAGCAGTTTAACCCCTGCCTTCCGCCCAGGGTATGATCCTGGAGTCCCGGGATCGAGTCCCACATCCGGGTCCCTGCATGGAGCCTGATTCTCCCTCTGCCTGTGTCTCTGCCTCTCTCTCTGTGTCTCTCATGAATAAAGAAATAAAATCTTAAAAAAAAAAAAAAAAAAAAAAGGAAAGGTGTAGAGCTCAAAGAAGTGGTGGTCAAGATTGGAAAAATAAATTAGGAGTTGTCCAATATACAAGGAACAAACTGAGTCATGGACAGAAATAAGAGAAGATGATAGTTAAAATCATGATCTAGAGGCATTATACGGGTCTCCAGCTAGAAACATTAAACAGTATTAGGTATATTATTATTACTAAGATAGATGGGTCTAAGTTATTTAAATAGATTTTCACCCACACAGGCTGAAAAGCTTTTCTTGTTGGCCTTAAATTAACCAAAACATTCTACTTACCAGAGCAGCTAAGCCCTAGTGATAATGAAATCTTGCTATATTGTTTTTTTATTTAAACTAAATGATCTAATTCAATTCTCAACTTTGTATCCTTGATTCTGAGATTTAGTGAGCATGTCTGCACTCATCATGTTCACACCCTCATAGTTTTATAATCATTATCTGTATTATTTAGGACAGACCAATTATTGTAACATTGACCACAAAATCTCAGTGGCTTAAGATAATAAAAGTTTATTTCTTCCCATGTCATTCTCTGACACGCTGGTGGTAATGGACTCCGCTCCACACAGCCATTCCAGGGCCCAGGCTCTTTTCATCTCTCCCAATGGCCTTTGGAATTCCTTACTGGATCCTCAGTATCCAACCAGTAGGTGCAGAAAAAGAATGAACATGGTGAACTGAGGAGGAGGTTTCTGGGCCAGGCCCACAGATGATGTACATAATATGTTCTTACATGTCACTGGCAAGTACTCATTCATAGGGCCATACTTTTGTGGGGGAAGCCCGGAGTATAAGCTAGATATGTGCCTAGAAGCAAAAAGAAAATGGTATGGTGGGCAGCTAAATATGTTCAACCATGTTGATCTGTTCCTTCTTAAACTATTTTCCAATTTGAGGAGCTTTTGTTCCCATGACTGTATGACCACCCTCCCCTATACATTCCCCAGCTCAACGATACTTCTCATGACCTGAGACATCAGATGGACATAGCATGCTAACAAGGATAAAGAGGAGGAGATGAAAGGAGAACAGAGAACTTCTGAATTGAAATGACCTGAAGAGAAATGTATCTCAAACATCTATCGTGCAGAAGAGGACACTGAGACCCAAAGAGGAAAAGTGAACTACCCAGGGCCACACATCTTTAAATGTAAACCCAGGACTTTAACCCAGCTCTCTTAACATTCTGACCGGGATTCATATCAATACACTGTTATTTCAAATGTGTGCATGCCAAAATTTGGTAGAAAGATGGAATAACATTTCCATGAGCTTTTAATACTCTGAAGCTATATAATAATGTTGGACATTTTGCTGGTGCTTTTGATACAGAAAGTACAAATTTGACAAGCATTCCTAGAAGCCAACCAAACTAAAAATCCAGAGCCCTTCAACTAAACCATTATTGTTAAAATTATTTTCCACAAAGTATTTACTAGGATGCATGTATGCCTTAAGTGGCCTTTTGAAAAGAAGTATTTGCAGTTTTTTGTTTTTGTTTTTAATTTCCCTGCTACTTGCTTTATCAGAATTCTTTCAATTGCTAACAATGGGAAACAACTCAAACTCGCTCAATTTTTAAAAAAGGAATCAACTGAATCATGTAGATATTGCAGGTTTCAGAGAAATCTGTTATCATCAGAGCTCTGTCACCTATCACTCATGTCTACTAATGTTTAATTCTCTTTCTAGGTTGGCCTGATTCCCTTTTCTTGCACACAGACTATTTCCACATGTTGAAAATGATGGCTACACGAGCCCAACAAGTTTCAACTTGAGATCCAGAGAGAAGAGTGAGTCTTTCCTTACAGCACCAATAGAAAAGCCCAAGTGGACTCTAACTGGCCCACCCTCAGTCACCTGCTTTGGATATGAGTGGGGTGCAGGAAGAAGGAGCAGATATTATGATTGACATCCCACCAGACCTACAAGAAGTGGTGAAGGATTTCCCCCAGAAACCAGAAAAGGGGCTATGAAACATGCTGAGCAGAGAAAAATAGTAACTATCACAGTCCATTCTGCTTGCTGATTAGCAAAAAGATATTGGAGATAGAAAAATAGAATCTATTTCTAATATACAACTAGACACATGATATATTAATTATATACTTCTATCTTATCAAAGAGCCGACATACAAAATCAGGACACTTTCCCTCCTCTTTTTTGAATTAAAAAGTTAGAACAATAGACAGCCCAAGATATAGTCTCTCTGTCAAATACCTCTTGTTATTTATAGGTATCCCATGACAAATATCAAATTTATAGTTAATATGGTTACTTATGCAAAAACTAATCATATGAAAGCCTCTCACTTTAAAAAAACAAAAGTAAAGCTAAGTATTGGGTTTAGGAAAGTCCTATGAAATTGTCTGGTTCATCTTTTTCATTTTGCAGATAATGGAACTGAAGACCAAAGAAGTGAAGCTGCCTGGTTCAATTATGCAGCTTTTTATTAAATGAATCCTGGGTTAAAATTCAAGTTTCCTTTCAGGTAGGGAAGTATTTTCCCCCTTGTACATCATTGCTCAAGTTTTTTTACATGTTCCTCACATTGTAAAAGATGTAGAAGCAAACAGACAATTGTCAACTGAAAAGAGAATTTATTGGATCTGTCAATCATTCAAAAAAATTTAAATTTTTATGCAACAAGTTTTAACAGATATTCTCCCCTAACCATATTTTTGAATATACAATCCTGTCATATGTGGAAAAAAATGGTGGCTTGTATGAACCAAGGTTCAAACTGTGTGTTAAATGCTTGTAAAAATAATTACCACATGACATTAAAGTGACATGCATTCTGAGGAATGCTTTTCCTACTTGGCTTCAGAGTTTTGTTTGTGGGGTTTTTTTTTTTTTCTAAAAAGTTTATCTCCTGCTGTGTCTACATGTAATTATACACAGCATGATTAGATGGGGAAAAAAAAAATTCCCTAAATACTACGAACAGCCAAAATACAGTTCTAATCAATTCACTTGATGTCAAATTGTTTCAAATGTATCCTGGGTACTAACACAAGCACTCCTAGCTTTTCTTCTTTTAGTAGAAATTAACATCTGTTTTCCCTGACCATTAAATTTCTGCTCACGATAAAATATTAAGATCCTTAAAACTCTAATCAGAAATGCAAATTAAAATGAGATACTACCTTTTGCCTTTCTGGTTCATAAAGATCAAGAATGAAAGTGTCTAGTTTAGCAAGAATGAGGGAGGGCAATTTTATATACTTCTAGGGCAAGTATAATCACTACACTTTAGGGTAAATATAGGTACTATACTTCTTCTGTAGGCCAATTTGACAACATATATTTAGGACCATTAAGAAATAGTCATGTCTTTTAATTCAATAATTCCACTTTTAGTACTTTGTTCTAAGGAAATTATCAAATACATACAAAAATGTTTATCACCATATTATATATCATAAAAAAGACATCATTAAAAATCAAAAAAGATGTACCTAAATAAATCAGTGATAGCATATATGATAGAATATCTTCTGACCGAAATGACTAAAACTAAAATATTGGCAAATAAATTTTGTCTATCAGTATGATAAAATACTAGGTTGCCATTTTTTAAAAGGTAGAAATATGTCCTAATATAATTGAATTCTTGTTAATTTTGTATGGCAAATGTATGTGTAGCTGTACATATACATACACGCATAAAAATAGATGAATACAAAATACAAGTATATGCATCAAAAATATTCATAGAAGTTATCTCTGCCTGGAGATAATATCTCTTTCAAAATGTTGATGTCATGATTCAATTAATATTTGTAATATTTATATATGCAATATATTATGCAATATATTTATGTGGCATATCTAATATATGCAATATATACTACATATATATAATATACAATAAGATATATATAATTGATACATACAACTATATATTCTTTATTGTATATATTTTATATATTTATTTATAATATTATGTGTATACATATAAAATCTCCTCATCAGAGGACCTGGGAAATAGTAGACTTTCAAAGAATGACAGTCACCTTCTTGCCTTTACAATGTTTTTCTTATGTGACACCCACCCCACACTATTCTACATCGAACATGATTTGGCTCCAAGAACACAATCAGGGATAGAGAAGTATCTCAGGAAGGGAAAAAAGTCAGGCAGAGAACTAATAAGCCTCTGGAGCTCTTTGCAGTGTCTCTGCACGTATCCTCTCAAGCCAAAGCTTTAAGCCGATGTCAGTTTTCAAATGATAACAGAATGACAGGGCTTCATAACCCAGTGTGTGATCTTAAAGTCTACCTTGCTGATGAATATAGGCTAAGGATAACCTTTTTATTCAGAAGGTGTTCTTATTACCTTTTAAAAGCATAAATCAGACCCCGGAAAAGATTAGGTTCATTACTTTAAAATAACCACGTGAAGGAACCCATGGCCACATATCCAAGCTTAATGGATTTTGCCCTCTGAAAGAGGCATAATTTTGGATTCTCCTTCCAGGTCCCTGTTGGGTTTCCATGGGAACAAATGTTTCAGGGTCAACTCTACTCATCTTGGGGTTGGGGAGCTATATGAACAAGTGAGAGAGACAAAATCTGTCTTCTTTGGGAGTTGATTCAGTCTAACTATGGGCCTATATTTGGCCATAACAGAGGAATGGAAGGTCTGATGCGATAGGACGTTTTAAGGCCAAAGCAGTGAAAGCTTCACTGAAGTATGACATAATTTTTAGTCCTTCAAATTGCTACCTGTTCCCTGACCACCTTTAGTCTGCTTTCCCTTTTGTTCACCAAAAGGGTAGATGGTATCTTATCAGGCTATTCAATACAAAGGAAAAAAGGACTCCCAAACCTCATCCTGCAATCTGACTTAATGGAAATAAAAGTCAAACTGAATGGAACATCGAGGTGTTAGTTACTTCACTGTAAAATAAGCTAATCCTAAACACACCCAATGCCCTACACTACTTGTTAACTCATTGTTGCAAATGCATAATCCAATAGGAACTTCCATTCACCCTCCAAGAAACTGCATTAGAATGCTAAGAGGTGCTTAGAGCATGAGTGGAGGATGCTGACTCCAAAGTAATTCTTTTGGCCAAAGTAGCAGATGTTGCATTCAACCACTTATTCCAGGGAAATATGTAAAGCCTGATTGGAAATGCTGAACATAGGTGAGAGAGGAGGCACTTCTACACAGGCCAAGTTCCACTCAGAGCTTTCTGGTGAATGCCAGTAAAAAGATTGCCTAAATCAAGTCCTAACCATAGTAAATACTTACCACTACCATATGCCTGTTCTTTTTATACTGACCCAATATTTATCACTTCTTATCAACCTCTCAGGAAGAAGGTGTTTGGACAAGTAGAGCAATAACTTTTCTCCTACAATTTAATCTATGAAAAGATCCTTAGAGTCTATAATCAAGGTTCCTGATAACAGCTTCCCCCCCTCCCCAAGCCACATCTTTTGTCAGTACATATGTCTATCAGGAGTAGTAAGTATAACCTTCATAACCTTGAAGTCTCCAAAACTGAGGAAAGCAAATTTCAGTGGCCAATTTGCATTTTAGGGAAAGAAAAAAGAGAGGAAGTGTTTGCTATGTCAAGCTATACCCTTAAAGACTTGGTAGAGTGAGGTTACTGTGGCCAAGCCTTTCCTCTTCCAAATTTCCAAAGCATTTACTGTTCTCTCTCTCACTTTTATTCATTCAACAAGAATTCATGTGCAACAGGGATGGGTCAAAGCTAAATGCTGCTACTTAGCTACAGACTGACATCTCTTGCCTTGCCTTGTAATTGAACAGCTGGTATATCTCTTCCCTCACAACAAAGGTCTGTTTCCTGAAGGCTAGAAACATGGCACATCGTTACCTAGAGAATAAAAATCTGACTGACTCACTTCTCCATGAAGCAGCAACAACCCATCTTCCCAGCACCATCCGCTTTACTTTTCCTGTCTCCTGTACGTCAAACAACCCCAGTTATTTACCATTATCAAATGAATTCTATATTTATCTGTTAAAATGTACTGACTCAGGCTGATTGTTCTACATGAATGCCATTGCTCAAACTTTTCCCTTTAATATTATGCCCATTCTTTGGTGTCTTTCCCAGCCAATATCTTGTCCATGAAACCTTTGGAGGGGCCTCCAGAACCTGAATCACTCTTTTCTTCCCCTATGTTCCTATAGCACTGTTGTTTCAGTGTTTGCTTTTGGAACTTATCATGTTATGCCTTTATTTAAAGCCAGTGGTGTCATTTCCTCTGTTAAATTAGAAGCTTATTATTTAATAATTTTGTGCTTATGTGTATACTTCATGTTGCACATAGAAGACACTTAATAAGTATTTTTGAATAAATTCATCAATACTAGCCATCACAATGACTAATAATGTCTCAGCAAGCTCAAACTAATTAACCAATAACAAAGTGTTGCTTAAATAATTATTATACAGCCACAAAATAGAATACTTTGCAGTCATGAAAAATGAATTAGAAGATATTTCCAAGTTATCACTCTTTTTCTTTTCTCCTTAGTAGCTTTTTCAAACTACTTACACCACCCCAAACTCCCAAACTCACCACTTCTCTCTTCATTTCAGCAAGATGAATTTACCTCCTACTTCATGGAGCAAATGAAAAAAACATTTTTCAAAATTTTGTCACCAAACACAGATACTCACCTGCATGTGGTTCCACCCTGTTCTTCTTCCATGTGGTTATGTTGAAAGAGATTTTCATTCATGTTTTAAGACGAAATTCCCATGTGTGTGTACAATGTTATTGTCCACTGTATTCTCCTGTCCCTTGTTCTTTTGATTACCCCTTCAGATTTCTTTATCTTCTTGCTCACTCTCTCTCTCTCTGTCTCCTCCAATCTCTCTTTCTCCCCTTCTTCCCAATAGCATTTAAAGACACTCCCATCTTTGTGCTTAAGAAAATAATGATCTCATGTTACTCTGCATCTTGTTTATAGAAAAACTTTTTAATGGAGTCAGTTCTCTCCTGTTTCCTGAATTTCATCTACCATGTACTTCCCCTCGCACTAAGAGGTAGCTCCTCCCTTCTCCTCCACTAAAAAAGACAAACAACAACAACAACAACAACAACAAAAACCCAAAGAAACAAAAATGTCATCAAAATCATTACTTCCTTATCACTAGAACTTTTTATTTATTACTTCAACCTTTAAGCAGTACATGATAATTGGGATAGCTCCTTTGTGCGCACACTTTTTTCCAGGTGCTGTCAAACTATTTTATCATGGTTTTGCTTCTGCATTTTTTTTTTTAAAGCAGGCTCCATGCCCAGCATAAAGCCCAACACAGGCCTTGAACCCATGACCCTGAGATCAAGATCTGAACTGAGATCAAGGGTTGGATGCTTAACTGACTGAGCCACCCAGACATCCTGCTTCCTTCTTTCTTGATTCCCTACTGTGGAATCCCCTTCCTTTGACATCCCTTACATCTACTTATTTCTGAGGGTGTTCATCCAACCACTCTTCTCTTCCTACTCTACACATTACCCACAGGCATTATCATCCACCATAACTTCAATTACTATCTCTGTGTTGTGAGACATAGAGTCTACAGTTTCTGCCCAGATCCCTCATTTCAGCTCCAATCTCTTATATCCAACTGCCTACACATCTTATATCCTACACATCTCCATGAGGTTGTCTGATGAGCACCATTTCTCAACATTTTCCAGACTGAAGCCATAACGTCCCACCTCACCACACTCAGCGTGATCCTCTTTGTTTCCTTTCCCAGGGGACAGCCTCATCACCATCCAAGTAAGAGACTTAGGCAGAATTCTTAGATCCTCCCTCTTCTCACTTTCAATATTCATTCAATCATTGTAACATACAGAATCCACCTACTCCTTATTTCTTAGATCCATCAGCATCTCTCTATCCCCACTGACAGTACCCTATTTCAGGCCACCATCATCTCTTGCTAGGATTCCTGAAACTGTCTCAACAAGTTTTCCTGCTACAGTCATGTCACATCCCATTCTGCTCCCTTATATTACAACAACCATGGCATTTCTAAAATGTATGTTATATCCCTACTGAAAACCTTTTCAGTGCCATCCCATTGCCTTCAGAATAAGCTAAAAAAAAAAACTTATTATGGTTTCTGGGTTCCATGTTAGTATGATACCTACTTACTTGTTTGAATTTTACCTATAACATTCTCCTTTTTTTCCAAGATCACTTTCCTATACTTGCTAAGTGCACCTGGCTAACTCCTGCTCACACTTCATTTCTAGGATTAGATACTGCTTCTTTCAGATATTCTCATGCCTACAAGTCCAGTTTGGGGACCCCTTTGCTCCTACAGCATCTAGAAATTCTATCATAATACCTAACCCAAAATATAATAATTTCTGTTACCTGTCTACATCCTGTATTATAAAATTCTTGAGAACAGATATCGTGTCTATGTTTACTATTCGTTGATTCAACAAGTAGTATTGTAGTACTGGTTCTAGAATTACAATCAATAGAAAGCAAAACCAGATATGAGAGTTCCTTCATGTCTCTCACAACCTATTCAAGGAAACAGATATTGATCAAGTGATCACACACAAAACTGAATTCTGGTCAATACTACAAAGGAAAATTAGGTTTGATGAAGCCTATAATGAGGAGCTTGACCTAGTGAAGATGGCCCAGGCAAGGAAAACCTCCTTGCCTTTGGAGGATATAATGACTGGGGGGGGTGGGAATCTGAGACTGAGATGTAATTAATGGACAGAGAGGAAATGCACCCTTTCAGCATATGTCAAGGCCCCAGGATTAGATTCAAGGAACTGGAAGAGCTTCAGTGGAACTGGAGCACTAAGAGAAAAAATCCAAATTAGTTAAGGCTGGAAAGTAAAAGTCTAAATATTCAGATGTGCATACCTGCCCTACAGCCATTAACGGATTTCCCACAGAGATGATGTGATCAGACTTTTGGTCTGAGAGATCAGTCTGACTGTAGAACAGAGGATGGATTGGATGAACCCAGAAACAGATGTCAGTATGCCTATTAAGATTCTGACTATCGTCATAACCAAAATGGCAGATAATGGAGGCAGGGGTTACATTGATGGTGTTGGACAAAGAAATAAAGGGAAGACTTAAGAGATATTTGGGAGATGAAATTAGTAGGCTTGGTAATGTATTAGATGCGGGAGTTAGGAAGAAGAAATTCCCTAGAGTGGCATCTGGCACATAGTGGCATTACAACAAGTATCTATCCAATAAATATATAGTGTATGATATTTTTTACTTTTAAAAATATATACATATGAACCTAAGAACCAGTTCCAGTTCTTCCACATTCTAGACACCTTTAATCAAATCACCTTCTATGTGACTAAATTTCCTCATCCATTAAATGGGGAAAAATATAGTAAAAAATGTATAGGTAATTTTCATCAGAATGAAATGTAAAAATTCACATTAAGTATTTAGCCCAATCCTTATTAGTAGTAAATGTTCAATATATGTGAGCTTTAAATATATATATACAACTGCTACATATTATTATTACATAAATATGGACAAAAATACATTAACCCAGTGTAGATCAGGTTTTAAAAAAGGACTATTTTGGTGGGTACATGAAGAAAGAAAAGGGAACCAAAAAGATAAAAACTATACTAGAAAAACGAGATACAATATGACCATATTTATGAATTATAAGATTGTGTGTCTAAACATACACTTTCAGACAACTGTTGAATGTTTTCAATAAAAATAAATGTCTTATTTATGTTGATCTCCTTTATGTATGTATATTTTAAAATCTTTTCTGTAATATATATGTTGCTTATAATAAGAAAAAATAATTTGAAACTACATTTTATACTTCACCTTCTGAAAGTATAAAGAGCCCCTGAAGTGTCCATTTTTGTAGTCAGTGACTTTGAAATTTTATTCTCTTACCAGAGGAATCTAGCCATTGGTATTATCTAGTAATTAGAGTTAATTTCCCTAGATTTAAGGGCATTAAATTTTCCCCTAATCTTGCCTGTATTTCTCTTTTACTTTTTAAAAAGATTTTATTTATTTATTTATGAGAGACACCGAGAGAGGCAGCGACATAGGCAGAGGGAGAAGCCGGCTCCCCACAGGGAGCCTGATGCAGGACTCAATCCCAGGACCCTGAGATCACCACCTGAGCCAAAACTAGACGCTCAACCACTGAGCCACTCAGGTGCCCAGCCTGTATTTCTCTTTTAAACATTCAAGAGCTGAAATACAAAAGAACTTCAAATAAGTGTGCATCCAGCCACATAGTGAAGGAATATAATATTACTGAAGGCAATGACAGGGGAAATTAACCAAATAAAACAGACCTTTGTATTTAAACAGTGTGAACTCACAGCCAATGACAGATAATAGCCCCCCAAACTGATGTAATTAAATAAGAAAAAAAATAGTCTGTAATAATTACCCCTCTTTGTTAATCAAAAGAACTCAAACAAATTCCCCCAAACAACAGTGGAAACTTGCTTTAATAGTGCATTTTTCAATCAAATGGACAAGCAGAAGGACAAAATTAGGAAATTATAATATTGAATATTTCACGTTATTTCCCAGAGCAGAGAAGTCTTAGGTTTATAAACACATATCTAAAGACTATGAGTGAGAACAAGCAATCTGATTATAAGAAGTATTTAAAAGAAAGCAAGCTGAAGGATATAAGCTAAACAAAATGAAAGTCAAAATAGAATAGAATAAAATAATCAGGGTTTTGAGTTCAAAGATTTTTTGAATAACAACCATATTCAAGGTACTCTACTAAGTACATTGCAATTGACATCTCACTTGTATTTGCACAAACGACTTTTGAATTATTCTATGAGGAATCCAGATGAAGAGAAATGATGACATGTGAATGAATCCAAGTCCTTGAACTTTCTCTTTGTTTCCACAGTATGAAGGTTGGAGAAGAGGAACAAAACTTCAGATTTCACTTGAGAAAATCTATGCAGAGTGTAAAGGCAGAATTGTAAAGTGGCATTTGGAAGTGTCCACCCATCCCCTAAGACCAGATGACTTTTTATGATTTTTTTTAAAAGAAGAAATTTGGAAGATAATCCTAGCATGATAAAGCTTGAACTCTGAGTGTTTGGGTTTTATCAGTCAAAGGACAGACAGGCTCAAAGAGTTGAACTGCAAAGAACTTAATGAAGAGGCTATTTCCAGAGATGAGGGAGGGTTTAAAGGAAACTGGTAAGGAACCCAGTGCCAATAGTACCTCAGCCTTGAGTGGTTGTCCTAACAAGCAGCCTGTCAAGAGCAGGTTATGGATCAATGGGGATGGAACATAGCCACACATTAGGAATGCCTTCACTGCAAATGTTTAGAGGGCTAGAGACATCATCTGAGAGAGAATGAAATGGAACACATTTCTAAAAGAAGAAAAAATTTAAAGCAGAAATATCATATGTCCTCCTGGATTTTGGTGGATACTGGTATGATAACAGTAATTTTATCACAGAAAGATGGTATCTATTATTAATTCCAAATAGTTATTGGGAAAGTAAGATGCGGATACAATCTTTCTGTTGTGAAGCAACAGACCAGAGATTGGATCATCTGAAGATGTTAAAGGAACAGAAGCAAAATCCAAGAGATACTGAATTGGGTTGGGGCCTTTCCTGAACTGAAAAATCCACAATGTCTCATTTTAGGGATAAGTAAAAGCTGAAGGAAACAATGCTAAGTAAGGCAAAGCTAAATAAACATTTATAAGCAAATATTACTTAGGATGAAACATAGCTACAAAAGGGCTGGCCAGCAGTCTTAAGTAGCCTTCCCATTTAAGCATTATGTCATACATTCTGGTATCATTTTTACGTGGTTTAGGTAATAGCACAATATTATATAGGATTTTTCTTATTGTTTCCAAATGCAAATATTATAATAAATAAGAACTTGATCCATAAACACAGCTCTGTTCCCTTCACCCTTATTCAAAACTGCCAGAAAAGTAGACTACAAATGAAAATGCTAATAAAAATACAAAGCAAAAAGATATACCTAGTAGGTCAGTGGTGGAAATATGATAAAATCATGTAAAATTATTTTGGGCAAGAAAAGAGGAAAAAAAGCAACTGAGAATAGATGGGACAAAGAGAAAACAAATTGTAATAACATAGTAGATTTAAATTCAACTATATCAATAATCACATGAAAAATAAATACTATCCCCCTCAAAAAAAGAAGAGATCAGGGATCCCTGGGTGGCGCAGTGGTTTGGCACCTGCCTTTGGCCCAGGGCGCGATCCTGGAGACCCAGGATCGACTCCCACGTCGGGCTCCCGGTGCATGGAGCCTGCTTCTCCCTCTGCCTGTGTCTCTGCCTCTCTCTCTCTCTCTCTCTGTGTGTGTGACTATCATAAATAAATAAAAATTAAAAAAAATTTTAAAAAGAAGAGATCAGATTCTTTAAAAAAAAAAAAGATCCAATGTTATGTTGTCTATAAGAAATCTTCTTTAAATACAAACATAGGTAAAAAGAATAAAAGAATGTGAAAAGATATGTCACACCACAATCAAGAAAGCTGGAATGAGGGGGGAGGAGCAAGATGGCGGAAGAGCAGGGTCTCCAAATCACCTGTCTCCACCAAACTACCTAGAAAACCTTCAAATTATCCTGAAAATCTATGAATTCGGCCTGAGATTTAAAGAGAGACCAGCTGGAACGCTACAGTGAGAAGAGTTCGCGCTTCTATCAAGGTAGGAAGACGGGGAAAAAGAAATAAAGACACAAAGGCCTCCAAGGGGGAGGGGCCCCGCGAGGAGCCGGGCTGAGGCCGGGGCGAGTGTCCCCAGGACAGGAGAGCCCCGTCCCGGAGACGCAGGAGCTGCACCGACCTTCCCGGGGGAAAGGGGCTCGCGGGGAGGTGGGAGCAGGACCCAGGAGGGCGGGGATGCCCTCGGGCTCCCCGGGACAGTAACAGCAACTGCTCGCCCAGGAGAGTGCGCCGAGCTCCCTAAGGGCTGCAGCGCGCACGGCGGGACCCGGCGGGACCCGGAGCAGCTCGGGGGGCTCGGGCGGCGGCTCCGCGGAGGGGGCTGCGCGGCCCGGGAGCGCGAATCCAACAGCGCATGCTCCGGAGCACAGGGCGCCGGGACACAGCCCAGGATCCGGCCTCCCCCGGGACAGGCAGAGGCCGGGAAGGCCCAGGACAGCGAGGACGCTCCTGCCCCAGCTGAGCAGATCAGCGGCCCCGCCCCGGAGCCTCCAGGCCCTGCAGACGGAGTTCCTGCGGGGGCTGAATCCAGGTTTCCAGAGCTGCCCCGCCACTGGGGCTGTTCCTCCTGCGGCCTCACGGGGTAAACAACCCCCACTGAGCCCTGCACCAGGCAGGGGCACAGCAGCTCCCCCAACTGCTAACACCTGAGAATCAGCACAGCAGGCCCCTCCCCCAGAACACCAGCTAGACTGACAAGTTCCAGGGGAAGCCAAGGGACTTAAAGTACACAGAATCAGAAGATACTCCCCGGTGGTTCTTTTTTTGTTTGTTTTTGTTTTTGTTTTTGTTTTTGTTTTATTTTGCTTTTTGATTTGTATCCTTCCCCCACCCCCTTTTTTTCTCCTTTCTTTTTCTTTCTCTTTTTCTTCCCTTTTTTTTTTCTTCGTTTTTTTTTCTTTTTCTTCCCTTTTTTTTCTCTTTCTCTTTTCTTTCCTTCTTTCTCCCCTCTTTTTCTCTTTTTCCCAATACAACTTGCTTTTGGCCACTCTGCACTGAGCAAAATGACTAGAAGGAAAACCTCACCTCAAAAGAAAGAATCAGAAACAGTCCTCTCTCCCACAGAGTTACAAAATCTGGATTACAATTCAATGTCAGAAAGCCAATTCAGAAGCACTATTATACAGCTACTGGTGGCTCTAGAAAAAAGTATAAAGGACTCAAGACACTTCATGACTGCAGAATTTAGAGCTAATCAGGCAGAAATTAAAAATCAATTGAATGAGATGCAATCCAAACTAGAAGTCCTAACGACGAGGGTTAACGAGGTGGAAGAACGAGTGAGTGACCTAGAAGACAAGTTGATAGCAAAGAGGGAAACTGAGGAAAAAAGAGACAAACAATTAAAAGACCATGAAGATAGATTAAGGGAAATAAACGACAGCCTGAGAAAGAAAAACCTACGTTTAATTGGGGTTCCCGAGGGCGCCGAAAGGGACAGAGGGCCAGAATATGTATTTGAACAAATTCTAGCTGAAAACTTTCCTAATCTGGGAAGGGAAACAGGCATTCAGATCCAGGAAATAGAGAGATCCCCCCCTAAAATCAATAAAAACCGTTCAACACCTCGACATTTAATTGTGAAGCTTGCAAATTCCAAAGATAAAGAGAAGATCCTTAAAGCAGCAAGAGACAAGAAATCCCTGACTTTTATGGGGAGGAGTATTAGGGTAACAGCAGACCTCTCCACAGAGACCTGGCAGGCCAGAAAGGGCTGGCAGGATATATTCAGGGTCCTAAATGAGAAGAACATGCAACCAAGAATACTTTATCCAGCAAGGCTCTCATTCAAAATGGAAGGAGAGATAAAGAGCTTCCAAGACAGGCAGCAACTAAAAGAATATGTGACCTCCAAACCAGCTCTGCAAGAAATTTTAAGGGGGCCTCTTAAAATTCCCCTTTAAGAAGAAGTTCAGTGGAACAGTCCACAAATACAAAGACTGAATAGATATCATGATGACACTAAACTCATATCTCTCAATAGTAACTCTGAATGTGAACGGGCTTAATGACCCCATCAAAAGGCGCAGGGTTTCAGACTGGGTAAAAAAGCAGGACCCATCTATTTGCTGTCTACAAGAGACTCATTTTAGACAGAAGGACACCTACAGCCTGAAAATAAAAGGTTGGAGAACCATTTACCATTCGAATGGTCCTCAAAAGAAAGCAGGGGTAGCCATCCTTATATCAGATAAACTAAAATTTACCCCAAAGACTGTAGTGAGAGATGAAGAGGGACACTATATCATACTTAAAGGATCTATTCAACAAGAGGACTTAACAATCCTCAATATATATGCTCCGAATGTGGGAGCTGCCAAATATATAAATCAATTATTAACCAAAGTGAAGAAATACTTAGATAATAATACACTTATACTTGGTGACTTCAATCTAGCTCTTTCTATACTCGATAGGTCTTCTAAGCAAAACATCTCCAAAGAAATGAAAGCTTTAAATGATACACTGGACCAGATGGATTTCACAGATATCTACAGAACTTTACATCCAAATTCAACTGAATACACATTCTTCTCAAGCGCACATGGAACTTTCTCCAGAATAGACCACATATTGGGTCACAAATCGGGTCTGAACCGATACCAAAAGATTGGGATTGTCCCCTGCATATTCTCGGACCATAATGCCTTGAAATTAGAACTAAATCACAACAAGAAGTTTGGAAGGACCTCAAACACATGGAGGTTAAGGACCATCCTGCTAAAAGATAAAAGGGTCAACCAAGAAATTAAGGAAGAATTAAAAAGATTCATGGAAACTAATGAGAATGAAGATACAACCGTTCAAAATCTTTGGGATGCAGCAAAAGCAGTCCTAAGGGGGAAATACATCGCAATACAAGCATCCATTCAAAAACTGGAAAGAACTCAAATACAAAAGCTAACCTTACACATAAAGGAGCTAGAGAAAAAACAGCAAATAGATCCTACACCCAAGAGAAGAAGGGAGTTAATAAAGATTCGAGCAGAACTCAACGAAATCGAGACCAGAAGAACTGTGGAACAGATCAACAGAACCAGGAGTTGGTTCTTTGAAAGAATTAATAAGATAGATAAACCATTAGCCAGTCCTTATTAAAAAGAAGAGAGAGAAGACTCAAATTAATAAAATCATGAATGAGAAAGGAGAGATCACTACCAACACCAAGGAAATACAAACGATTTTAAAAACATATTATGAACAGCTATACGCCAATAAATTAGGCAATCTAGAAGAAATGGACGCATTCCTGGAAAGCCACAAACTACCAAAACTGGAACAGGAAGAAATAGAAAACCTGAACAGGCCAATAACCAGGGAGGAAATTGAAGCAGTCATCAAAAACCTCCCAAGACACAAGAGTCCAGGGCCAGATGGCTTCCCAGGAGAATTTTATCAAACGTTTAAAGAAGAAATCATACCTATTCTCCTAAAGCTGTTTGGAAAGATAGAAAGAGATGGAGTACTTCCAAATTCGTTCTATGAAGTCAGCATCACCTTAATTCCAAAGCCAGACAAAGACCCCGCCAAAAAGGAGAATTACAGACCAATATCCCTGATGAACATGGATGCAAAAATTCTCAACAAGATACTGGCCAATAGGATCCAACAGTACATTAAGAAAATTATTCACCATGACCAAGTAGGATTTATCCCTGGGACACAAGGCTGGTTCAACACCCGTAAAACAATCAATGTGATTCATCACATCAGCAAGAGAAAAACCAAGAACCATATGATCCTCTCATTGGATGCAGAGAAAGCATTTGACAAAATACAGCATCCATTCCTGATCAAAACTCTTCAGAGTGTAGGGATAGAGGGAACATTCCTCGACATCTTAAAAGCCATCTATGAAAAGCCCACAGCAAATATCATTCTCAATGGGGAAGCACTGGGAGCCTTTCCCCTAAGATCAGGAACAAGACAGGGATGTCCACTCTCACCACTGCTATTCAACATAGTACTGGAAGTCCTAGCCTCAGCAATCAGACAACAAAAAGACATTAAAGGCATTCAAATTGGCAAAGAAGAAGTCAAACTCTCCCTCTTCGCCGATGACATGATACTCTACATAGAAAACCCAAAAGTCTCCACCCCAAGATTGCTAGAACTCATACAGCAATTCGGTAGCGTGGCAGGATACAAAATCAATGCCCAGAAGTCAGTGGCATTTCTATACACTAACAATGAGACTGAAGAAAGAGAAATTAAGGAGTCAATCCCATTTACAATTGCACCCAAAAGCATAAGATACCTAGGAATAAACCTCACCAAAGATGTAAAGGATCTATACCCTCAAAACTATAGAACACTTCTGAAAGAAATTGAGGAAGACACAAAGAGATGGAAAAATATTCCATGCTCATGGATTGGCAGAATTAATATTGTGAAAATGTCAATGTTACCCAGGGCAATATACACGTTTAATGCAATCCCTATCAAAATACCATGGACTTTCTTCAGAGAGTTAGAACAAATTATTTTAAGATTTGTGTGGAATCAGAAAAGACCCCGAATAGCCAGGGGAATTTTAAAAAAGAAAACCGTATCTGGGGGCATCACAATGCCAGATTTCAGGTTGTATTACAAAGCTGTGGTCATCAAGACAGTGTGGTACTGGCACAAAAACAGACACATAGATCAGTGGAACAGAATAGAGAATCCAGAAGTGGACCCTGAACTTTATGGTCAACTAATATTCGATAAAGGAGGAAAGACTATCCATTGGAAGAAAGACAGTCTCTTCAATAAATGGTGCTGGGAAAATTGGACATCCACATGCAGAAGAATGAAACTAGACCACTCTCTTTCACCATACACAAAGATAAACTCAAAATGGATGAAAGATCTAAATGTGAGACAAGATTCCATCAAAATCCTAGAGAAGAACACAGGCAACACCCTTTTTGAACTCGGCCATAGTAACTTCTTGCAAGATACATCCACGAAGGCAAAAGAAACAAAAGCAAAAATGAACTATTGGGACTTCATCAAGATAAGAAGCTTTTGCACAGCAAAGGATACAGTCAACAAAACTCAAAGACAACCTACAGAATGGGAGAAGATATTTGCAAATGACATATCAGATAAAGGGCTAGTTTCCAAGATCTATAAAGAACTTATTAAACTCAACACCAAAGAAACAAACAATCCAATCATGAAATGGGCAAAAGACATGAAGAGAAATCTCACAGAGGAAGACATAGACATGGCCAACATGCACATGAGAAAATGCTCTGCATCACTTGCCATCAGGGAAATACAAATCAAAACTACAATGAGATACCACCTCACACCAGTGAGAATGGGGAAAATTAACAAGGCAGGAAACAACAAATGTTGGAGAGGATGAGGAGAAAAGGGAACCCTCTTACACTGTTGGTGGGAATGTGAACTGGTGCAGCCACTCTGGAAAACTGTGTGGAGGTTCCTCAAACAGTTAAAAATAGACCTGCCCTACGACCCAGCAATTGCACTGTTGGGGATTTACCCCAAAGATACAAATGCAATGAAACGCCGGGACACCTGCACCCTGATGTTTCTAGCAGCAATGGCCACGATAGCCAAACTGTGGAAGGAGCCTCGGTGTCCAACGAAAGATGAATGGATAAAGAAGATGTGGTTTATGTATACAATGGAATATTACTCAGCTATTAGAAATGACAAATACCCACCATTTGCTTCAACGTGGATGGAACTGGAGGGTATTATGCTGAGTGAAGTAAGTCAGTCGGAGAAGGACAAACATTATATGTTCTCATTCATTTGGGGAATATAAATAATAGTGAAAGGGAAAAGAAGGGAAGGGGGAAGAAATGTGTGGGAAATATCAGAAAGGGAGACAGAACGTAAAGACTGCTAACTCTGGGAAACGAACTAGGGGTGGTAGAAAGGGAGGAGGGCGGGGGGTGGGAGTGAATGGGTGACGGGCACTGGGTGTTATTCTGTATGTTAGTAAATTGAACACCAATAAAAAAATTAAAAAAAAAAAAAAGAAAGCTGGAATGACTATACTAAAATTTCAGAACAAGGAATAGTATCACTAATATAAAGGTGCATTATCTAATGATAAATGAACCAATTCATCAAGAAGACATAACAATTCTAAATGTGTATACATACATCTAATAACAGTTTCAATGTACATGAAAGACAAACTATTAGACAGAAAGAACAAATAGACAAATCCATAATTATAGTTGGAGATTTTATCACCTCTTTCAATGTTTGATAGAGCAAGTATACAGGAAATCAAAAGGATATAGAAGACCTAACAGCACATTGGTCCTAACTGTAATGTATTTAATACTCAACCAACAAAAGCATACAATGCATTCTTTGCAAATAAACGTGGAACATTGACCAATATAGACCATATGATGGACCTCTAAATAATATGAAGTATCTATAAAAAACCCACAGCTAATATCATCCTTCATGCTTTACTCATAAGGGTTGGAACAAGGCAAAAATACCTCCCTCACTACATCTAGTCAGCATTGTACTGGTGGTGCTAGCTCATGCGGTAAAACAAGAAACAAAAATAAAATGCCTGCTGATTGGAATGGAAGAAGTAAAATTTCCTTATTTGCAGGATACATAATTGTCTATGCAGAATATACCAAAAGAAAATACTAAGTGAGTTTTGCAAGACTGCAGATAACAAGGTCAACACAGAAAAAAGCTAGAATTTAAAAGCCTAAGAATACCAATTATTGACAAGTACGTGGACACCTGGAGCTCTCTTACACTGTTCCTGAGAATGAACACTGGAAAACAGCATGATTTCTTTAAAAGTAATACACATCCCTCCCCTACACCCAGAGATTCTA
Source organism: Canis lupus familiaris (assembly GCF_011100685.1). Taxonomy (NCBI): domain Eukaryota; kingdom Metazoa; phylum Chordata; class Mammalia; order Carnivora; family Canidae; genus Canis; species Canis lupus. The sequence goes on along the minus strand of NC_049234.1, from coordinate 20,081,370 downwards.
TTCCTAGGTATTTATCCAAGACATATGGGAACATTAATTGACACTTGTATTCAAAAATCAGATTTATTCATAATATTCCCAAACTGGAAAGAATCTAAACTTTCATCAATATCTGAAAGACCACAACAAATGTGATCCAAGTATGCCCCACTTTTCAAAACTGTGCCTCATAACACTTTGTTTTTATGAAGCAGCTGTATTATTACCTGACTTCTTGAACTGAAAGAAATCTGAAGAGGATGTACACTTTTATGACAAAAAGCAAAAATCGTGTTCAGCGTTGGTTTTGCAGCAGCCCTTATAAGAGACAGCTGGTGGGAGCATCAGCATCTCGGCATCAAGTTGCCTGAGCTTTGACCTGTGTCTGGTGCTTTATCTCGATTTATTTTGTGCATGTATTGGCAGGATGTGTCCGAAGGGATCAGAAAAGTCCAAGAGGTGATTTTTTTGGGGTCTGAGAATGCTCAAAATTTTGTCCATATAAATTAATCACAATTGCCTCTTTGCTCTTATGCCATTTTGGCTTACAAAAGGTCTCATAGATGGTCATGGAAACCTGTACATACCTATAATGAAATACAGTGCAGCAATAAGAAGGAATGAACGACTGATTAAAAGCAGTAACATGAATAAATCTCAAGAACATCTTGCCAAAAGCATCCACCAGAAAATACTACATATCTTATAATTTCGTTCATGTAAAATTCTAGAAAAACCACAATTATGGTAAAAATTATGGAAAAAAAAAGAGGTCCATATCTACCAAGAACCAGGAGTCAGGAATAAGAGATAGACTTAATTTTTTTTAAAGTTTATTTTATTTTAGAGAGAGCGAGAGAGCAGATGGGGCTGAGGGGGAGAGAATCCCAAGCCGACTAGTGCTAGATTTCACCACCCTGAGATCACAACCTGATCTGAAACCAAGAGTCGGATGCTCAACTTTAAAGATTGATTTTAAAGGCATGTAGATCAACTGTTTAAGGTGATGAAAATATCCTGATTACCATAGAGGTTACGCAACTGTACATAATTATCAAAACTCAATGATTTTTACACATAAATTAATAAATTTTATTGGTTGTGAATTACACTTCAATCATGTTGATTTTTTTAAAAGTCCAGAAAAAAGCGCCTACAGCTGTAGTGATTTGTCAATGGAAATTTTTTTTGTTGAAATTTAATGTCATTGAAATCCTCTTACCCATGAAAATGTAACCCTTTACATTTAATAAGTTACATGCAATGACACATGATATGCTAATGAAACTGTATTTGAAATACAGATCATTCTAAGGAGTCACGGTAACAATACAAAGTGTCATTGAGGATATAGAGTAACTACAACTCTCACTCCACTGCTGTGGGAGTTGTACCAAATTGGCACAGCAGCTCTGGAAAATTCTTCTAAGTTATCTATTAACCTTAAAGATAAACATACTTTATGACCCAATAGTTTCACATGTAAGTTTGTATGTAATAAAAATAATCTCTTCAGGGTGCCTGGGTGCCTCAGTCAGTTGAGTATCTGACTCTTGATTTTGGCTTAGGTTGTTATCTCAGAGTCCTGGGATGGAGCCCTGCATCGGGCTACCTGGTCAGAGGGGAATGTGCTTGAGGATTCTCTCTCTATTTATATCCCTCTGCCCCTCCTTGTCTCTCTCTGAAATAAATAAATAAATTTTTGAAAAATAAGCTCCTTTGTCCATCAAATAAAATATATAAGAATTTCATAGATGCTTTATTCATAAAACCCCCAAACCCCCAAACTCATGAAATGTCTAAAAGCAAAATATAAATAGTTGTAGTGTGCTCACAAAATGGAATACTATTCAGCAATAAAAAAATAAATGACTGCTACCCACAACAATATAGATAAATGTCATAAACAGTGTTGAGCAAAAAAAAGCCAGACCCCAATTCCATTCAAAGTAAGTTAGGAATAAACAAAATGAATCTAAGTTGGTAGAAGTCAGAATGATGCTATCTTTGGTGGAGAATATTATCTAGAAGGGGGCATGAGGGAGCCTTCTGGAGTGCTGAAAACATTCTTTCTTGGTCTGTAATATGGTTATATACACACTTGTAATGTAAAAATTCTTTACATCACACACTTAAAATTGGTGCATTTTTTGTGTGAATTATACCATAATGCAAAAGTTTTTGAAAGTTTAAAACATGCTTTAAAATTTTATGAAAAAGAGAAAAAAATCATAGTCTTAGACTGCTAAATATTATTCTAGTTCCATGGATAAGGAGCTGAAGGAAGAATGCTTTTGGAACATTCTCTTTGTAAAAATCCCTCTGGAGGGTGTTAGGGAATTCCCAGCAGCAGATCAGGGGAGCCTGAAAGCCATAACAGAAAAAAAAATGTGTTTTATTAAATTAAAATGTCAATGCTTTCCTGATTTCTCCAATAGTTATTTCTTTTTAGTTTCCCATAAGGATTGACAGTGGATATCTGTTGACTTGGCCTGACTAGGAATCAGCAGATTATCCTTCAAGTCCCTCTGCTTCTGAGTAGTGGTGCATACTCAGAGGGGTCAGTTATCCTGTGATTTCAGATTATCAATCGACAAAAATATTTTTACTAGCAGTAGTAAGTACATCTCCTAATAGCTCCTGAATAATTGTTATAAACTGCCTACTGTGCTGGCAACTTTGCACACAGTGTCTCCAATGTTGTGTGGTAGGTCTTACTACAGAGAGGAAATGTAAGAGTATGTTCTCTGGGGTCAGATTCCCTGAGTTAAAAACCTGGTTCTGCTTCTTTTCAAATGTATAATCTTGGGCCCTTATCTATTCATCTGTAAAATAAGAATAAAAAAATATCTTTCTCTCAAGATTCATATTAAAGCATTGAGAATATGCCCAGCGCATACTAACAGCTCTACATGTATTTGCTAAATAAAATGAGAGAAGTCACTTTAAAGATGAAAAAATGCAAGCTCACAGTGACAATAATATGCCCCAAGGGTGAGGCAAGGAGAGTGTTACCCAGGGGCAGACAAGGAGGGGGTGCATTACATGCTGGGCATTTTTTTTTTTTTTTTTTTTTTTTTAGAAAAAGAGGAAGAAGGCCATCTGGATGGCTCAACTGGTTAAGTCTCCTACTCTTGATTTCACCTCTGGTCATGATCTCAGGATTATGAGATGGAGAAATGGAGCCCCCTGTTGGGTTCCATGCTGGGTGTGGAACCTGCTTAAGATTCTCTCTCTCCTTCTACCTCTGCCTTCCTCTGCCCACCCCCACGCACATGCACATGCTCACACTCTCTCTCGAAAGAAAGAAAGAAAGAAAGAAAGAAAGAAAGAAAGAAAGAAAGAAAGAAGAAAGAAAAAAGAAGAGGAAGAAGAAGAGTGAGACTTTTTATTACCACCATGCCCTGATATTTCAAATCAATATCAGAGATAAAACACTCTCCCACTGTTCCCGCAGGCACGGTGGACAGCCCTACATTGAGGTTTAGAAAAATCCCTGAGTGACACAACTACAGATCACTGAGCTGCAATTCAAACCCATATCCATCAAATTTCAAAGTCTGTACCAACTGAACCCCTTCTAAGGGCCATTTTTGTTCGTGGAATACATTTTTTTGAAACTCAAATCTTCTCTATATGATATCCATATCATCTTCTTCAAAACATTTTTTAGTCAAGAAATTAATAGTAGTACCTACCATGTCCTGGGTTTGGGGTTCTGTTCTAGCCACTGGGCATACAGCAGTGAACAAGGCAGTGTCCTCTCTCTCTTAGAGCTTACATTCTAGTAGGGTGACACAGAAAATAAATAAACGAATGCACTATTTTCAGATGACAATATGTCAATGAGGAAATAAACCAGGCCGATGGGCCAAAACTCTGCTGTCCAGCATAGTAACCTTTAGCCACATGTGGCTATTGAATATTTAAAATGTGATTAGCAGAGCACCTGGGTGTCTCAGTCTCTTAGGTGACTAATTCTTGATTTCAGCTCAGATCATGATCTCAGGGTGGTGAGGTTGAGCCCCACCGTGGATTCCAGGCTGAACAGTGCATTTGCTGAAGATTCCCTCTCTCTTTTTCCCTCTCCTTCTGCCCCTCCCTCATCCCCACTCTCACTCTCTCTCCCTAAAATAAATAAATAACCAAACAAATAAAATGTGATTACCTCAAATTGAATTACGATGTAAATGTAATCTACTTTGGATTTGTAATCCACATATGGATTTCAAAGATTTAGTACTAAAGAGAGTGTGAAATATCTCATGAATAATTTTTATGTATTTATTCATGTAGTTAAGACCCAAGAGTATTTTATGTACAAAACAACATATTTACCATGTCCAGTGTTCTTTAATATTTTCTATAGTGTAGATTTGCTGGTGATGAATTCTCCCAGAATGTGTTCTTCTGAAAAAGTCTTTATTTCTGTTTTGTGTTATTTTTTAAAGATTATTTATTTATTTGAGAGAGAGAGAATGAATAAGCAGGGAGAGTGGCAAACCAAGAGAGAGAAGCAGACTCCCCGCTGAGCAGGGAGCCTGACACAGGGCTGAATTCCAGGACCCCTGGATCACAACCTGAGCTAAAGGCAAATGCTCAACCCACTGAGCCACCCAGGTGCTCCTATTTTATATTTATTTTATTTTATTTTATTTTATTTTATTTTATTTTATTATTTTATTTTATTTTATTATTTTATTTTTTGAAGATTTTAATTTTGAGTAATCTTTATACCTGGCATGGGGTTCAAATTTACAACCCAGAGATCAAGAGTCACATGTTCCACTGACTAAGGCAGCCAGGCACCCCTCTTTAATTTTTTAAAGTTATTTCCACTGAGAAGCACCTGCACCACTGGGTGGCTCAATAGGTTAAGCGTCTGCCTTGGGCTCAGGTCACGATCCCAGGGTCCTGGGATCCAGTCCCATGTTGGGCTCTCTGCTCAGTGGGGAGCCTAATTCTCCCTCTCCCTCTGCTGCTCCCCCTGCTTGTGCTCTCTCTCTGTCAAATAAGTAATTAAGTAATTTTTAAAGAAAAGGCTGCATTCACTGACTAGAGAATTCAGAGTTAGTGGCTTTTGTTCTTTTAGCACATTGAAGATGTCATTCTATTGTCTCCTGGCCTACATTGTTCCTGATTAGAAATCTATAGGCCCATATCTTTTATTTTGTATGTAATGTGTATTCCTTTTCTCAGGGTGATTTCACAATCTACTTTTTGTCATGAGTTTTCACAACTTTTATTATAATATGTGAGATTTCCCTTGCTCTACCTGCTTGGGGTTCTGCTGAGCATCTTGAATATATGGATTGACAGTTTTCCTCAGATTTGCAATAAATGTTGCCAGTGTGTTTTTCAAATACTTATCTCTTTTTTTTCCTCTCCCCTTTTTATGAAACCCTGACACATACGCTGACACTTCATATTGTCGCCCAGCCAGGAAAGCTCTGTTCATTGGGTCTTTTTACCCTGTGTGTTTCAGTTTGCACAGTTTCCATTGCAATGCTTTCAAATTTAGTGCTTTTTCTTTCCTTCTTAGTGTCTAATCAGTTGTTAATCCTCCCAGTGAAATTTTCCATTTTGGGTATTGTTTCATTTCCAGAAATTCCATTTTTTTAAATCCCTCATTCCTCTCCTCATTAGGCTTATGTTTCCCTTTAAATCCTTCAAGATACTTAAATTTGCTGCTTTAAGATCCTTGTCTACTAACGCCATTACCTTCATCATTGTTTATCTTGTGTGTAGTCCGTGATTGATGCTCCTCCTTGTAGTCGCATGTTTTTCCCTACTTCTTTATTTGTCCAATTTGTGCATTTTGCAATGTTGAGTGCTGGATTTTTTTTTAATATACATTCCTGCTCATTCCAGCCAGGGCAGCGCCCCGGGGTGGGGGGGTGCTTTGGGCACCCCAGCTCCTGCAACCTGGGAGGCGGCCCCGACTCTTGGAGCCGGAACGCAGGGACAGATGGACTTGCAGGCACTGCTGTCAGAAGTGCGAGGAGTCCAGCTATTGCCAGTCAAGTGAGGATGAAGTTGAAATTCTGGGACCTCTCCCTGCCCAGACTCCTCCCTGGCTGGTGGCCAGCTGGAGCAGTGACAAGGACCGGGACTCTGTCCACACAGCTGGCGAAGTCCCTCTGACCCCTTGGACCAACTCCCCAGATCGAAGATGCTCGTCCTCAGCTCAGATACGTCTAAGTCTACGTACAGCCTGACCTGGAGGATTTCAAGTCTCGCATCCAGACCACCAGCCACTTACTGATATTAAACCCATCGAGTTTGGCGTTCTCTGCACCATAAAAGGAACCCATCCAGCCCTCGGTGCTCAGATGGACCTATACCCCAGACAACTACTTCAGAAAGTTCAAGCCCCAGCTGTACTCCCTCGACTCCAACAGCAACGATGTGGACTTCCTAACAGACGAGGAAGTCTTGTCCAAGGACCAGCTGGACATGCTGTGCCTCAGCACCCAGTATGACCTGCCACACAGCCACCTGACGATCTGGGTGATCGAGGCCAGGGACCTGCCACCGCCCATCTCCCATGACTGCTGGTGCCAGGACATGGCCCACTGGAGCCCCTTTGTCAAGATCTGTCTCCTGCCAGACCAGAGGAACTCTAAGCAGACGGGGGTCAAGTGCAAGACCCAGAAGCCTGTGTTTGAGGGGCGTTACACCATAGAGATCCCCCTCCTTGAAGCTCAGAGGAGGCCCCTGCTGCTAACCATGGTGAATTTTGATAAATTTTCCCACCATTGTGTCACTGGGAAGGTGTCGGTGCCTCTGTGCCAGGTTGACCTGGTGGAAGGCGGGCCTTGGTGGAAGGCGCTGGTCCCCAGATCTCAGAATGAAGTGGAGCTGGGGGAGCTGCTTCTGTCGCTGAATTCTCTCCCAAGTGCTGGGAGACTGAATGTGGATGTCATTGGAGCCAAGTCATGTTTTCAGACCGATGTGAGCCAAGGTTCAGACCCCTTTGTGAAAATCCAGCTGGTACCTGGACTCAAGCTTGTGAAAACAAAGAAGACATCCTTCTTAAGAGGCACAATCGATCCCTTCTACAATGAATCCTTCAGCTTCAAAGTTCCCCAAGAAGAACTTGAAAATGCCAGCTCGGTGTTTACAGTGTTTGGCCACAACATGAAAAGCAGCAATGACTTCATTGGAAGACTTGTCATCGGCCAGTACTCCTCGGGCCCCTCTGAATCCAGCCACTGGTGGCAGATGCTCAACACTCACCGACCGCCCTGGAGCAGTGGCACAGCCTGAGGTCCCCGGCTGAGTGTGACCATGTGTCTCCCACCTCGCTGGAGGTGACCTGAGGGATGCAGGGAAAGCAGCTTTCCTTTGTTGGGAAAAAAAAAAAAAAAAAAAAAGAAGAAGAAAATTTAAGACAGAAAAAAAATATATATATATATGTGTGTATATATATATATATATATATATATATATATATATACATTCCTTTAAAAGATATTAGACTTTATTTGGGCAGGCACTTAAATTACTTGCTATTCAGTCTGAGTTTTTTCAAAGTTTTCTTATAAGCTTTTTTTAGAGCAGGTTTTGCACATCCTTGACTCTAGAGCTAGCTTATTTTCTCTCAGAAGACATGACCCTCCACTGTCACCACTGAATTCCTCTGGGTTTCAACAAAGACTCTACTCTGGGTGACCAGAACTCAGACATGTCCCAGCCCTGTGTGTTCCAGAAACTCCTCCGTTTACAGTCCTGTGGTTATTCTCTGCCCAGCCAGCCTCATGGACTTTCACCCGTCACAGCTGTGGTTTAGTACCCAACGTCCTACTCAAGGGGAGTATGTATAAAATACTCCAGACAGTTCCCTCCGCCCTGGTACGCTGACCCTCAAATTCCAGACACTTCACTCTTCCAAAATTCCAAGCCTCTGTCTCCTGCCTGCACTGCAATCTGAAAAGTGCCTCCAGACAGAAAGCCCAGATGCACAAAAAGTCCACGTCGTTTGCTGCTCCCCTTCTCTCCTGAATCATAGTCCTGCGCTGCCTCTTGCCTAATGTGCAAAAACAGTTACCCCCGAGGCTTCGTCCAGTTACCTCATTGTTTACCACGAGATGGTGCTCCCCTCATGGTGACTCCATAATGGCCAGAGGCAGAAGTAAGCCTGTATGAAATATGACAGTTTATAAAAATAAAGATGTTTTATTTACTTAAAATTTTTTTAATGTTTTATTTTTAAAAAGGAAATGAATTCCAAGGGCGTCTCATCATAAGAAACGTCTAATTTAGTATACTGGTTTTCAAACTTGGTTGCAACTTGGAACAACCCAGAGTTTCCGATTTAAATGGTCTGGGATGTCACTTAAGCATCAGAAATGTTTAAAACCCCCTTGATCATTCTACTCTGCAGCCAAGCTTGAGAATCACTGAGTCTACACTGTGGAGAGGTGGGTGGAACGTATATGTGAGTGTAGGGGTGCAGGGCTGCACACATGACTGAGTATACATGTATACATGGAATACACCTTCCATCTGGCTCTCTGGATCAGTAGCTCTCAAACATTATTGTTGGAGAAACCCTGCTCAGGTTAAATGCCTAGCAAAGGATATTTTTCCAGTATAGGATGTGCCTAGCTAGGCCTAAGGAAAAAGTAGAGAATGCTGCTCAGGTGGTTAGGGGCCACTAAGAGCAGCTGTTTATGAGTAAGGGCCTATATTTCATGGATCAACCATTTGATCATCCTGTTCATTAACATGAGTCAGAGTGGCTACACCAGAATCTGACCAGTTAAGGCATATGTTTGGAATGCCAGGGCACAGAGGAGAGCTCATGTCTCTCTCCTCTACTGTCCAGTTCCTTAAGTTTTTCAGACCAAAACCACCATGTAAAGGAATATTGAGGGTTAATCTATCTACTGAATCAGAGATTGAATCGAAAAACTTCATACCCTAAGCTGAATTTTCTTCTCTGTATATATTCAAAAAGAATGAAAATATGGAGAAAATATACATTCACTGAGAGCCAGGTATTTCATACATGTCAGCTCAGTAATAGCACCAACCACCTGACGGAATAGGATAGCCTCATTGTAAAGAAGAAACCAAGGAAAGCTTTAGAACCTGCTCTCTCATGATTTTATTCCATTAGCACAGAGGAAAAATATAACTGATGAAAGTATATCTGCCCTCAATGAAGCAGATGAGCCTGCCTACATCCAGCCTAGTGCCTCTTTGCTCCTCATGGAATCCCAGAGGCTCCTGAATAGAACTGCCAGGGCTCCACTGAGCACATACTATGAAAACTATTTACAGATAAGGATCATTCCAAGTTTCATGTCCTGTGACCCTGCTGTTACAGCATCTTGCCCAGGTTAGGCAGCCAATTAATGTTTATAGAGTGTGACTTTTTCTTTCTTCGTCTCACAGAGGGATCTCTCCCAGCTGAAGATACTAGCCCCTTAATTTTACCAATGAAAACTCATTCAGTCTGGAATTATACAAAGGACATAGGCATTGGACAGAGCCAGCTTCAAATCCCAGAACCAACTATTTCTAGCTACGTGAATGTGGGCATGTTACATAAAAATCTCTAAAATTCATTTATCCCATTTATGAAAGGAGAATGAAAACATAGTGTCTGGGTCACTCAAGGTAACAACAGGACACTGATGACATCCCACATTTGGTAAATGATGAGAACTTAATACAAGGACTATTCACAAAGGTGTGGGCAGGGTTTAGGGGAACCCATAGTGTGGAGCAATTATGGCATTCAGCCTGGGGGCAGAGGGGTGGTGCAGAGTTACTTGCACTTAGCTGTATGGAGAAGAGTGCCTAACAAAAGTGAATGTTCTAGGGGAGGGATGTAGCCAAGGCAGAGTGACCTAGAGAAGTAAATACCCTAACCTCACTCTCTTCTCACCTTCCAATCGCATGTCACTGCCTCACATTAACCAAACCCAACAGGAAGATAGAGGACAAAGGAGAAGGATAGAGAAAGTAAAGAATAGAACTTAGGGGGAGGCACATTAATAGAGTACAGGGCTGTGAGATTTAAATGAAATAGCCAGGCTGCAGTGGGTACTGAGTGTGTGGCAGCTCATTTCTCTTCCCTCTGGCACTTAGCTCCTTCCTCTTAGGTCATGTCTCCTGTCATTTTTCTCTTCCTCTGAATCTCCTCCCCTTCCCCCTGGCCCTAGTCTAATTCTTCCCAGAGGTCTGGCTCCAACCTTAACCACCCAGCCTTTACTACCTCCATCTGTTCTCGACATACTCGCCATTCTTGAAGAATTGTAATATCACATTCTTTTATCTGGAGGGCAGTCTATTTCTGGCTAAAACCCTTTCCCCCTCTACCCTGAAAATATCCACAATTGAAGTAAATGGGGAAATGGATGAATTCTGGCAACACAGAGTAAATAACACCCTTATTAAAACTTGTACTTTACTACGTGGACACAAGACTATTGCCACAGTTTTAACTTGTTCAGTTGTCTGATGTTTAGGCCAAAAAGATTAGCACCAGCAAAGAGAAAAGAAAAAACAACAACAAGAAGAAAGGAGAAGAGAAAGAAAGGGTCTGCAACCATGGTAGGAAAGATGATTAAGATCCAGACTAAGAGAAAAGAAAGAGACAGAAGAAATAAACAGAAGTCCCAAGGACATTCATGAGCAAAATAAAGATGTTCCAGTCCTTAAACAAAGATAAAACTATGTCCAAATTTGGCTAGTTAAAAATGCAGAGGGGCACCTGGGTCGCTCAATGGTTGAGCACCACCTTTGGCTCAGGGCATGATCTTCGGGGTCCTGGGATTGAGTCCCGCATCAGGGTCTCTGCAGGAAGCCTATTTCTCCATCTGCCTGTGTCTCTGCCTCTCTCTGTGTGACTCTCATGAATAAATAAATAAATAATTTTAAATGCAGGATATAATATAATGTTTGACTATATGATTTCTCTCAAAAAAATCAAAATTATATTGAAATCCACAGAAATATTGCCTAAATTGCCTGGAAAATTCACTCATGTCACATACTTCATAGTAAAGATAATTAAAGTGTTATTATGCTGTCTACATTGGTCATTATTATTTCTTATTTTGATCCTTTCTCCTTTGCTGTTTGAGTGTAGAGTCCAAAGATTGACATCTTTGGGTCCCTCTGAGGCTACCATGGAGGTGGACACATGGTCAGTCTTCTTCATAGCAGAGGAATAAACAACTATTGAATCAGGCAAACTTGAGTTCACATCCCATCACTAAATAATATCAGTTAAGTCTGAATATGATTACTTGCAGATTGGCCCAACTGAAGGACAGGACAAGGGAGTAGAGAAGATAAAAATTGTTTCAAAACATGCCTTTTTGTAATGCACAAGTTACCTTCACTATACATGGATTCATTTGATAAACCATTATTGGAAGTCTTCTATTATCACAAGGGCATCCCTAGCATTTAGAAAGGATCTGGCAAGACAAATACCACAACATTTTCAAAAAGCAGTTAGGTCTTTATTCCCTGCCTGTCACAAATGGAAATCAATCAATAATAGATCATGAACAAAAAGGAGGAGAAGAAGAAAAAAGAAAGAGAGAGAGAAAGAAAGAAAGCAAAGAAAAGTAGGTTATGGTACATAGGAGTCACTTAATAAGCGTTCAGGTACCAGAGGTTTAAAGACAAATATGGGTCACTGTTATCTAAAGGTCTTTGGAAAGCAATGAGAAAGTGATTGGATTACCTCCATCCTTCTTTGTCACCCAGAGTCTTAAATACCTCCTCATCTCTCCTTTTATGCAATGTTAAGTGTGGATCCAAATGCTCCAAGACTCCTAGTCTGAGCTACTGGCTATTTATCAACATAATTCAGGGTTTTGTCTTCCTATTGGTAGGCCTGGTTTATCCTACTAATATATGTTGAGTCACTTCCTATCAGTGTTAAGTTGTGTGATCATATCCAAACCTCATGAAATAACATGCCATAAGAGATCATATTATTCCCAGTTTTACTGAACAGAAAATTAAGGCCTAGAGAAGTCAAATAATTTTTCAAAAGTCATATAACTAGAAATAATGGAACCAAGATTCCAACCAAACATCTGCTTTTCAGATACTCTAATTTTCATATCTCAGCCATAATGAAACAAATAAACTAGCTTCCCAGAGAACTTCTGAGCTTGGGGTCCAGGCATGACCCTTAGGGTATAAGCCTGGCTTCCAAAATTTATTCAGTTTGTTTTAGTCCAGATGCCAAAAAAGGTGACTAAAAGAATTGTGGCCAGAGCAGAGTTTATAAAGGTATTTGCAACAAATCAAATCCCAAGGGTGGGCGTCTACTCTAACGGAAAACAGAATTCAGACACCTGGTGTTTAGATCCAGTTGTATCAATTAACGTTAGATGGTGCTACAACTATTTACTTATTATTTTTCTATAATAAATTTATTTTTTATTGGTGTTCAATTTACCAACATACAGAATAACATCCAGTGCTCATCCCGTCAAGTCTATTTACTTATATTTGTTAGGAAGCTCTGATGACATAATGTAGAAAAAAATCACAATAACCACAAAATTAATTCTTGTATTTTAAAAAGAAAGAAGAAAAGAAATATGATAGAAGTTTAAATAAGGTACTGTTTAGCCTTTTAGGAAAACATTTGGTGGAAGCAGTATTTTATACCATTGATTACAATGAGAGTTTTCATCTGTCTTTGGTTTCCATTTGTTCTGGCCTTTTTTTTTTTCTATCACTCATTAACATGAATCATTAAGGCCTACTTCAAGGTCCTGCACAAACTTGTGTATTCAGTAGGATCACAACTGTGTTAAAAAAAATAAATGATTTATTTAAAAAGAAGAAACTGGAAGGAAATACACTCCTCAAATTCTAGCATTGATTATCACTGAGTGATGAGTTTTCTTTTCATAAGAGCATTCTTTTCATAATGAACACATATTATTTTCCGAGTGAAAAAATAATACCTGCTTATTTTACGTCCTGTTAATACTCATTCAAATATGTGCTGTGAAAAAACAACAATGAAGTAATTGAACAAGTAAAGAGTGTCTCAGAAAGCTCTTATCCATAAATATGATCTACTTAGAAATAAATCAAAAATGAAAGGGAAAAAATTATTCTGCCAAATGTACTCATAATTTTTATAACTATGACTTTGTTTCTGGAGTGGTACTGATTCTCGAATGTGAAGGCAGGGACTTCTCCATAGGATACTTCAACATTGTACAATTTCTCAAATTATTACCCACCTAGAATTGTGACAGAACAGAATAATCCATAATCAGCACAAGCTATGAGCTATTTAGTAGAAACACCTGACCATATCTACCCTAGCCTGGGTTTTCTTGTGGGTGGCTATTCATTGAGCTGGACATGAAGGTAGAAGAGCACATGTTTGAAAGCTCTATGTACATATTCCATTTTCTTGGAATATAGGAAATCATCCACAGTCCAGTCATGTGGACCAGGTTCAAGGTGCACTCTAACCCCTTACATGTACACACTACTGCTTTAAATACTCACATCAATTGATGCCCAGTCCTGTTGAAGGTTGGCTGAGGTTCTCTATCACTCCTTCATCAACTTCAAATATTTGTTCAGCTGCTACCTTCTAGTTTAAGCCATTTTTCCAGGAAAAAAAAAGGAGAAGTATTTATATTTAAACCTAATTATCAAATGTTCTGGATGCTGCAATGGCCTATGTGAAATAGACCCAAAGTATGGGTAGTCACATGTGACTGGGAACACGTTTCAGTGATGCCACCATATTTGTAAACAATTCACCACCCAACTGGAAATTTAGGGTCAACTCATCATTACTTTATGAGATATAAAAAAGTTTCATAAACACTGGTCATTTTTTTGCTGCTTGGTAATAAGTTTATTACTTGCCCTCTAACTCTCTTGTTTCCTGATAGAATATCTTTTCTCAGCAACTGTTTTGAACAAAGCACTGTCATCTGTTGTGGTAAAGAGAAGAATTAAGGCTAATCTGCTGGTACTTTTATCTTTGCTTCAACCTCCTAAGGGAATGTGAAGCATGTGTGATTCCTCTTTTAGAACATTTGCTTTACATGTCATTGCTATAGTGTACTGCCATCATTCCTTAACAATGACAAAGATATGAAAATTTTTAAATAATCCTCATAATTTTCTCACGTAAAGAGAAAGATTATAAGATTATAACCCATTATGTTTATTATGTAGAGATATTACAGATACCCAAGCCATGTCTACATTTTTTATTCATTCTACAAACATGTCAAATACTGGGGAGTTAAATCCCTGGAGGGTGAGTCTTGACCAATGAAAGACAGGAGACAGGAAGGAATCTTGTCATTTCCAGTTCAGGAAGATCCTGAACTCATCTCTTCCCAAGGACACACTGAATCTATAGCTATGTATGAAACAATTTCCTCTGAGAAGAAAAACAGCAAAAAGCTAACAGAATAACCCCTTTACATCAGGCAAATGAGAAAGAAACCACATTAAATTGGGTAGATAGGACTGAGACACAGGGAAAAAAAAGAAAAGAAAAAGAAAATGGAGAAACAAAAAAAAAAAAAAAAGAAGGCACTTGTTTCCTTTTTTTCCTTTTTTGGCAATGCCATCTTTGTACTCCCCAACTGCCCTGCTTCAGCCAGTGGGCACCATCTTTGCACTCTCCCTCTGCCATACTCTAGAGCACCACTATCTCCCAGAGGGGAGTACACATACACCAGGGTCTGATGCCCTGGTTTTTACACACGGTGACCTTGTTTTTGCAACTGCCATTGAGGAAACACCCCTTGATCACCTGGCTTTTGACCTCAGGAGGGTTTGCACTCTTGGCTCTCATGGGACTGTAACATTGGAGACACAGTTCTGGGTAGACTACCACTTCCAAGGCACTGGAAATACAATGCTTAGGAATAAATTTAACCAAGGAGGTGAAAGAGCTATACAATATAAATTATAAGACATTGATAAAAGAAAGTGAAGAAGTTATAAATAAATAGAAAGATATTCTGTGCTCATGGATTGGAAGAATTAATATTGTTAAAATGTCTATTCTGCCCAAAGCAATCTACAGATTCAATGTAGCCCCTATCAAAATTCCAATGGCATTCTTTTTTGTAAAGACCTGGAACAAAGAATTCTAAAATTTGTATAGAATTGCAAAAGACCCCAAATAGCCAAAATAATCTTGAAGAAGAAAAACAAAACTAGAGGTATCACATTTCCTGATTTCAAACTATATTACAAATCTATAGTAATCAAAACGGTAGGATATAAACACAAAAACAGACACATAGATCAATAGAACAGAAAAGAGAGCCCAGAAATAAGCTCATGCATATATGACCAATTAATTTATAGAAAAGGAGCTAAGAATATATAATGGTAAAATGGCAATCTCTTTAAATTGTTCTGGGAAAACTGGACAGTCACAAGCAAAAGATCGAAGCTTGACCATATCTTACACCATACCCAAAGATTAACTCAAGATAGTTTAAATACTTGAATGTAAGATGTGAAACTATAAAAATCCTAGAATAAAACATAGTAAACCCCTTGATATTGATCTTAGCAATGATTTTTTGGGTTTGACACCAAAAAACAAAGGCTATGAAAGCAAAAATCAACAAATGAGACTATGTTAAACTAAAAATCTTCTGCACATCAAAGGAAACCATCAACAAGATGAAAAGGACTAAATGGGAGAAAGTATTTGCAAATCATGTGTCCAATGAGGAGTTAATCTCCAAAATATATAAAGAACCCATACAACTCAACAGCAAAAATACCAATCTGATTAAAAAATGGGCAGAAGGTCTGGATAGGCATTTTTCCAAAGAAGATATACAAAATACAGATGGCCAACAAGTACATAAAAAAGTACTCAGCACCACTAATCATCAGGAAATTCAATAAAACCAAATAGCTATAATCAAAAAGACAAGAAATAAGCATTGGCAAGGATATGGAGAGAAGGGAATTCTTATGCACTATTGGCAGAAAGGTAAATTTATGCTGCCACTGTGGAAAACAATATGAAGATTCCTCAAAAAATTAAAAATAGAACTGCCATATGATCTAGCACTTGTACTTTTGGGTGTTTATTTGAAGAAAAGGAAAACACTAACTTGAAAAGATATATTCATCCCATGTCCATTGCAGCATTATTTACAATAGCCAAGATATGGAAAAACCTAAGCATCTGTCAATGGATGAATGGACAAGAAAATTGTGGTATGTATTTGTATGTGTGTGTTTCTCTGTGTGTGTATATGAATATTCAGTCATTTGTGACAACATGTACGGATCTAGAGTGCATTATGCTAAGTGAAATAAATCAGACATAGAAAGACAAATTCCATATAATCTCTCTTATATGTGGAACCTGGAAAAAAAACAGCTCATAGATACAAAGATCACATTGGTGTTTACCAAAAGCAGGGCATGGGAGCTGGGAAAAATGTATGAAGGCACTCAAAAGGTACAAACTTCCAGTGATAAAATAAATAAGTCACGGGGATGTCATGTACAGTATGGAGACTATAATTAATAATATGGCATTGCATTTTGAACGTTGCTAAGCATGTACCTTGCAACTTCTTACCACGAGGAAAAGACAGTCTGTCACTATATACGGTGATGAATGTTAACTAGACTTATTGTGGTGATCTTTCCACAGTGCATACAAATATTAAATCATAATGCTGTACATCTGAAACTAATATAATCTTGTATGAAAATTATACATCAATAAAAAAAGAAGGAAGGCATCTTCACTAAATTTATTCCACAAACACATAGTAAGCACCTACTATATTTTGGGCACTGTACCTGCTTAATGATATTACATGGGCCTTTCACATATGCCAGTTAGTCCTGTTTCTTTTTATGGTAAAAGACTTTTTTCTTCCTTCATCCTGGAAGCTACTTAAAAACTGGAGTCATGGGATCCCTGGGTGGCACAGCGGTTTGGCGCCTGCCTTTGGCCCAGGGCGCGATCCTGGAGACCCGGGATCGAATCCCACATCGGGCTTCCGGTGCATGGAGCCTGCTTCTCTCTCTGCCTGTGTCTCTGCCTCTCTCTCTTTCTCTCTCTGTGACTATCATAAATAAATAAAAAAAAATTAAAAAAAACTGGAGTCAATGGGAATAAAATAAATGGGTTTCCATGCACAATATCTTTCCAAAACAGTCATTTGTCTTAGTGATAGCAAGTCTTGGAAATCTTGCTGGAAGCTACATGACTCTTCTAAATTACACAAAATCTCATCTTCCCATAATGATAGTATCAGGTGAAGAAATCTTTGGGATCAAGAGGATTACAAGGGTCAGGACATTTTTTAAAACTAAGAACCAACATAAAGATGCCAAATTTCCAATTTTTTGTTTCTAATAAGAGCATTCAAAAGTAAACTCAAAGTACTATTACACAATTTCATAGTATAAAGAACACCTTAACCCCAAAGGAAGGAAATTATCTCATAATTCTAGAATTCTGTTATAAACTTAACGTTATAAAAAACTCATTAAATATTATCTTCTCATTTCACTTCCACGCTGGTTGCCCTGATACTAGACCTTTCAGTAAGGTCTTAAACGTGAGCTTTGTCATAGACTCAGTTTTCTAAGAAATCTATGCTTACGCTGTACCGTTCTTTTATCCTCATTTTAGAGGTTAAGATAAATGAGACTCAAGCAGGTTTATCCAAGATTATAAAGCCAGCAAACTGCATCACTGGGGTGCAACTCCAACTGGTCAAATATGTCTGATTATTCTGCAATTTTTCATTGTCCCAATTTATATCTTCTGATAATATAAAATCATTTAACTTAAAATAATGGCTTATAAATATCTCTTTGCTTGGTGGTTGTGAATTTTGTGAGAAGTATCAGGCATATCTGGTGTATCTATGTTAAAATCAAATGTGTTAAGATTAAAAATAAGAAAAATTAGGGCAGATGCCTAACTCATATTTAGTTTCTCCTTCTTCCTTAGTAAAAGAGCCAAGAAATATTTTATTTGGGATATCTGCATATTTTTCGGCTTCCTTTACAGCTAAAGGTAGCTAAGTGATTGAGGAGATATAATTGGAAATCACTAGAAAAGAATTCTGGGAAAGCTCTCTAAAAGGAAACTCACTCAGCTAACATGTGCTCCTGACCTTTCACCTTTTTTCTTCATTCCACCTAGATGGAACTTGATGCTGGAAAAGGAGCATTCATCTTGCAATGCTAAATAACATTTTGCAAATGTAAACCACATGCCAAGCAATCCCTAACTGATCAATGATACAGATTTGCCTTTTAAAAAAAGGGAATTGTCAATAGATATAAATAGGACACTGCCTATGGTAGAAAAATGGAACCAGGGAGGAAGAAAAGAAAATTGTGCATATGAGTGACTAAAAGATCAAGAGACGGACTAGATGGTAGGTATTAAAAGCTGAAAACACACAACCTCAGCTTTCACTGTCTAGATTGAATTAACATGGGCTTCTGAGGCCACGGGCAGAGGAGGCTTCCACCCAGCTTAAACCTAAAGGGACAGCATGAATCAACTGATCATACTCTTCAACTGTATGCAATACTCCTTCTGTTCAACTGATGTAAAGTAGGTTGAACCAAATCTAGATTAAGCTGACGTGAAATGCAAAGACTGAGTCTGAAGTTACCAATGAAAATAACAGAGTGGGTGGGATCAAAAGCTGACAGAAATCAGGGCTCCGTCAGGCTTTCTTTAGTCGTTCAGGCTTTAGTTGATTCTTCACTCATTTATTCAATAAACCTATGCTGAGTGCCTGGCATGTTCTAGCAAAAGATGGAGATCCTCAAATACTGTCAAAACGTAAGTTTCAAAAAGTTAAAAACATGACTCACATGATCAATGTATTTACCTAATTTAATATAGTATGATCAATTTATTAATTAACATAGAATAATGAATTTATTTGACTAATTTAAGAGGGAATCAGAAGAAGCGTAAACCATTATCAAAGAGCATATGAGGAACTGAGAATTTATAGGGATTAAGGAAGGAATATTCAAGTCAAATTGCTAGGTTAGATATAAAATGAATAAACTGTCCTCTGCAGTTAAATTTCGCTATTTGACAAAAATCTTCAAGTTAAAATGTAACATCACAGAATCAGGGCCCTGATCCACAAAAAAAAAAAAAAAAAAAAAAAAAAGAATTATGAAACACAGGCATTTTCTCCTCAATTATTGAGTAGTCCTTGGGTAGGTCCAGAATGACACTGAAAGGACATGCAGTCCTCTTTGCCTTGTTTCTAAGTATCAGATAATTTTGAAAACAAAAAGCAGATTCTAAGGCTAATGTAGGTCTACTACATTTTCCAATTTCAGGAAAGGAAAGAAAAGAGAGATTAAACAAAATGAAGTCTTCGGTATAAATATACACCTGGAACTTGCATAAAACACTTCATTTAACTCATACCACCTGAACAAAGTGATGATTATTAAGCAAAGTTTGAAGATGAAAAAATTGAGGGGCACTTGGGTGGCTCAGTGATTGAGTGTCTGCCTTCAGCTTGGGTTGTGATCCCGGAGTCCTGGGATTGAGTCCAGCATCAGGCTACCTGCGGGAAGTCTGCTTCTCTCTCTGCCTATGTCTCTGCCTCTCTCTCTCTCTCTCTGTACTTCCATGAATAAATAAATAAAATCTTTAAAAAAGAAAAAATTGAGACCGAAAGCATTGAAATCACCCAATAAGAGGAGCCAGTTGCCTCAAATCCATACATGTCTGTTCCAACCTTCAAGTTCTTTCCACCAGGCCACATGGCCCCTCATGAAATAACCAATTTGTGAAGTCCATCACTCCTTGGTTAACCGGACAATATTTATTGACCTCCTGCCACACACTCAGCAACAAACTAAATATTCAGTCTCAGGGCAGCCCCGGTGGTGTAGCAGTTTGGCATCACCTGCAGCCCGGGGTGTGATCCTGGAGACCCGGGATCGAGTCCTGCGTCGGGCTCCCTGCATGGAGCCTGCTTCTCCCTCTGCCTGTGTCTTTGCCTCTGTGTGTGTGTGTGTCTCTATGAATAAATAAATAAATAAATAAATAAATAAATAAATAAATAAAATCTTTAAATAAACAAACAAACAAACAAATAAATATTTGGTCTCAGTCTCATGCAGCTAACATTCTAAGGAGCCCCAGACCTTCACGTTAGCCAGCTGACACCACAAGAATTAACCACTGATATAATTTTTAAAAGGTGGGGGGCAGTAATATAAAGTGCTTCCTTTTTCTTTTTAGAAGCATGTTCCTCTTTCTGCCATTGCAGTGCAGACACCTGCCCCAGCGGCCTCTGCCTCTTGCTCCCTCATCTTCCCCTTCCCAAGCCACTTCATTCCTGACCTCAGAGCTGCAGAGCTTTCCTTGTAAGTCAGACAGACACCTCACACACTTGAGTCAAAGGTTTCAGATGCCTGAATGACTAGCAGCTGCTGGGGGGAAACCTGAGCCAGGAGCCCTTTCAAGCAGCCGCCTCACTGATGCCCCTTCCCTCCGGTGGTGGGTGCAGGGGTGCAGGCTGGGCCAGGGCTGGCCAGAGTCAGCCCAGGCTAGAGCTCGGCTTTCACTTAGGACACACGTCTCAGGAAGCTGTTCCCTATTGCAAAATGTCACAGCTACGTGGCCAGTGTGAGCCTAACTCAGGAGGCTCTCTGGGTGGTCAGCCACCACAAATTGCATCACTGGTGCAACAGAGCCCAAAGGCAGGCTCCAGGTGTGGAAGAGGTGCCTTTGTCACTTAAGGGGAATGCAAAACAGCAAGGGCATGTACCTTTACAACTCATGTAGACTTTCCTTACTTCCTTCGAAACTGGTAAAATGCATTTCCTGCCTCTGAGCTGCAATGATGTGATTGTGCAATGCTTGAGTGACAGGCCATAAAATTTTAGACCTGTAAGGACCATTGAGAGAGACAGAGAGGAAGGAAGGAAGGAAGGAAGGAAGGAAAGAAGGAAAGAAAGAAAAAAAAGAAAGGAAGGAAGGAAGGAAGGAAGGAAGGAAGGAAGGAAGGAAGGAAGGAGGAAGGAAGGAAGGAAGGAAGAGAGAGAGAGAGAAAGAAAGAAAGAAAGGAAGGAAGGAAGGAAGGAAGGAAGGAAGGAAGGAAGGAAGGAAGAAAGAAAGAAAGAAAGAAAGAAAGAAAAAGAAAGAAGGAAAGAAACATAACTACTGAGGCGATGGCTGTATTGATTAGCCTCATTGTACTGATTATTTCATCAAGTTGTACACCTTAAATATTTACAATTATCACTTGCTCATTATATCTCCCACCTTCTTCCTCAATCAGCCACTGCCAAACTGTTTTTTTTCCCCCCCAGGGGCATAAGTGAAATCTCTCAAACCACAGCTTGATAGTTCCTCTTTCCTCTTGTTCTGTGTTTTTGGAGATGGCATGAGATTGGTCAGTATCCACCCAAGTATAACTCACTGCAAACATTTAAGCGCAGACTTCTCTTCTGTAAATATCCTCACCCCCGTGTCTAGAATTACATTGCTGTTCTAGGTGAGCCACCAAGTCGGCCAAGAATCCCGTCTCACTGTGTTCCCTGTGTGTGTCTAAAACAGGAGGCTCTAACTAACCTGTAGGAAAAGGCCTGACAGGGCCAGGTCCACTCTTAGAATTCCTGGAACAAAGGGTAGGAGACGAAGGGAGGCCCATGTGCCATATAGCAATATATTTTAAAGTGTATAATAAGATAATAAACTTTGTTAAGCAACGTTCCTTCTTCCATCTCGGAACAGTATAACTTCATAATGCCAAAATTGAAAAATATTCCTGATACTGTTTATTTTAAAATGGTTGAAGGTCAATATAACATCAAAGATAAATGAATTTAATTCAAGCAGGGATATTCTGTTGCTAAACTGCCCATGTGACAATGAGTTCTAAACCAAAGACCCACAATTTGTAAATTATTATTGTTTTTGTAAAAGTATTTTCTAACCTTATTTCAACACATCACTAATTACATTGTTAAAGACTTCACATAAAGCTATACTGATAGCAAAGCCATATTAGACAGACTTCCTTGAGTCATTGTTATTGTTAGCTGTTTTTTTTTTTTTAATTAACTTCAATTTACAGAAATTTTTCTCTTCTCGGGCAATAGCAATTATCAACAAATTCTTTAAGCAATACCTAGATTCAGAAATTAAAATTTTACATATTATGTTGAGACACTTGAATGTGGTCACATATAATAAATTATCTTTACAAAAATGACATAAAGTATCTTAATTTTATCACATAAGGTAGAATTGCATTGTAATTTTATCATCTCCTTATGAAATAGTCAAATTCATAAGATCTGTGTTTCCTTTAGCTATTCTAGTGAATCTCATGTGTTATCTAAATTTAATTTAGTTGCTTTAATAGTGTTTAGTCATTATTCTCAGCCTATGTCTGAGAATAGTTATGACATTAGTCCTGGTATGTGTTTCATCAAGATGTCTCTCCTTTGACTAGATCCAGAAAACACTGCATATAATCTCTGAATTGTTCCCAGTGTCATTACTATGAGCATTGTGGAGACCATTTTCCTAGTAATAAATTCCAATTATGTACCTTACAAGACACACAAAATGTTTCTGTGTTTTGGCCAACATTCTACTTTGCGCACATTTCCCCTTACCCACCAAGTTTATGCCATTATCCTGCACCTTTCCTTGGTGATCTTTTAATTATTATATAAGTTGAATATGGTTTTTTGTTAAATTGCATTACATATTTTTATAAAAATAAACTACTTGCAATCTTAGCTATAGTATCAATCTAATTGGCAATGTGAGTATCAGTTTCACACTCCATATTTGGTAAATCTAGACCAGGGGTGTCCACCAGAATTTTCTGCAATGATGGAGATGTTCTATATTTGAACTGTCCAACATGGCAACCACACAGCACATGTGGCTATTGCGCACTTGAAATGTGGCAAGTGCGACCAAGAACCTACACTTTTAATTTTGTTTAATTTCAGCTTATTTAAATTCAAATAGCCACATGAGACTACCATATTGGATAGTATAGATCTTGACCTACATAAAAACAAATTTAAAAGTAATTTGAATTTTTCATATTACAAAATATTTCTCAGTTGCCAATGTCGTGCTAATTTATAATTTATGAATACCTCTTTGTCCTTATTGGACAACCTCTTTCATTATGCAAAATCTATTGACTTCATGCTGAGATGAAGGATTTATAAATTAATTTATCTCTTACTTAAGAGTTTTGCTACTCAAATTATTCCCATGCTGTGATATAGTATCCATCTCTACTGCATTGTCCCACCCAGGATAGAGATGTGGAGTGTTGTTTTGCTGGGGCCCGAACTGTTTTTGTGCTACCTGAGACCTTCTAAAATGAAGTCCTTGGTCAAGGGCTCCTCTTCCCCAAATCTAGGGTGAGGTATGTGGATATAAAAGAGGATCCTGAGGTGAAAAGAAGGTGAGGAGAAGAGGAAGGGCAGTGGGGCACAGAGATGGGCTTATCCTGTCCCCACCTCTTACTTTCTCTCTGGATGCTCAGTTGTGGAAATAAATGGTAGTTGGCAGCTTCCTGACCACAACTTTCTTTCCAGGAAAACGTTCTCTATTTTTTTTTTAGATTTTATTTATTTATTCATGAAAGACAAGAGAGAGAGAGGCAGAGACAGAGGCAGAGGTAGAGGCAGAGGCAGAGGAAAAGCAGGTGCCACACAGGGAGCCTGATGTGGGACTCGATCCAGGGACCATAGGATCACACCCCAAGCCGAAGGCAGATGCTCAACCGCTGAGCCACCCAAGTGTCCCAAAAATGTTCTCTATTTTGAATGAGGAGGCTAGGACTTTGCATAATCAATACTCAATAAGTACTAAGTAATTAAATGAATGAACAAAGCCTTCCGTATCCCCCCCCAATCAACACTAGGAGGGGTTTTTAAATTAGCCACTTTTTGTGGTCTAACTTTTGAACACACTTAACTATAGTCCTAAGAATCCCGGGATTCAATTTTATCTATAAATCAAAAAGTTTGCATATTAGAAAAAAAGAACCCATCTTGGGCTTCACTAAGGTGTTCTAATATCCACTGTCTGGATTTCTTTTTTTTTTTTTTT
The DNA here is from genome assembly GCF_011100685.1 of Canis lupus familiaris. NCBI lineage: Eukaryota > Metazoa > Chordata > Mammalia > Carnivora > Canidae > Canis > Canis lupus. The sequence continues at coordinate 20,057,273 of NC_049234.1, read as the reverse complement.
TTAAGGTTTTATTTACTTATTCGTGAGAGACACACACAGAGAGGGAGAGAGAGAGAGAGGCAGAGACACAGGCAGAGGGAGAAGCAGGCTCCATGCAGGGAGCCTGACGTGGGACTCGATCCCAGGACTCCAGGATCACGCCCCGGGCCAAAGGCAGGTGTTAAACCGCTGCGCCACCCAGGGATCCCCGCTGTCTGGATTTCTAATACAATCATTGGATCTGTCACATGAGAGACTACTAAAAAGGTACATCCAGGAATTCCTCATTATAGGAACACCATTTCAGAAACACTATATTTGTTGGTAGGGCTACCATTGTTGGTAGGACCATAGTCCCTCTGAAAGCACTAAGGAAAAAATCTGTTCCAGGCCTGTCTCCTGGCTTCCAGTAATTCCTTGGCTTGTGGCAATACAACTCCAGTCTTCAGGTAGCATTCTTCCAATGGATATGTGTGTTTGTGTCCAAATTTCCCTTTTTTATGGGGACACCAGTCATATTGAGTTATGGGGCACATTCTACTCCACTATGACTTTATCTTAACTAATTACAACTGCAATAACTCTATTTCCAAATAATGTCATACTATAAAGTTCTAGGGGTTGGGACTTCATGTAAATCTGGGAGGGACACAATTCAATCCACAACATACATACTCCAGATTCATCTATTTTTATTATTTTTATTTTTTCAAGATTTTATTTATTTATAAATAAACATACACAGAGAGGCAGAGACATAGGCAGAGGGAAAAAATAGGCTTCCTACAAGGACCCTGATGCAGGACTTGATCCCAGGACCCCAGGGTCACAACCTGAGCCAAAGGCAGATGCTCAACTACTGAGCCACCCAGGTGCCCCCAGACTCATCTATTTTTAAATACATTTCTCTGTTGTATTCACCTAGTAATTTTTCTTTTTCTAAAAATTTCATGTATTTTGCAGATAGATAATGTATCCTTTTCATTTTGTAGATATGACGTAAGAAGGGCATAAAGTAGGAAAGTGACATTCCTAAATTAACACAATTGTTTCCAACACTTGTTTTCAAGTGTCCTGATTTCTAGGCCAATGATTTAACTCTAAGATTAGATTATATTGCCTCTTCTCCATACATAATTTATTTTTTTAAAGCTGCTTTTATTGCTATTGCTCTAATTCCTATCCAAACTGAATGTTCAAAAGCCACTTAGTCTTGCCTGTTTTCTGTGCCCATAAAAATTTTAACTTGATCTTTTGTTTTCCTGTTTGGTCTGAAGAACAAGATAAAAAATTTCACAGAGATTGACACTGGGTTTTGAATCATCCTGGAGGTTTTGTGACTCTGAACCCAAAGATAGTCTTGGTTCCTCCATGGGCATCTGGCTCATGGAATTTCTGCAGTTCCTTAGGGGCAAATCAGAGAAGGTAGCAAAACCCAAAAATTTGAAGTCAGGCAGGACCTGGCTAAAGTTCTACCATGACCACATACTAGCTGTAAGTAACATCTCAGACTTCCTATAATTTCAGAAATATTCAGAGACTCATCAAAATCCATACAGGAACATTAATAAATCATAAAGCATTATACAAATGATCACCCTTTATGTAATTGTAAGTATATTCCACTACTGTCCCACTGAGCATTTGAGCCAGTTGTTCTGCTCCTAATACCACCTCCAACCATTTAGGTGTTCAGAACACTCCCCTCTGGTCCTAAGGATCCTGAACACAAGAAGTGTGTTGTCTACGCGTGGTGGGTCAGGGAAGAGCTAAGTAAATCTGAAGCACAGTTGGGTACCATTTCTGCTGATGACCAGCACATGATGAGGCTGTAAATGGGGAGACCTGTCCAGTGTAGACTATCTGGGAAAATGACTGGATCCCATGCTCTTTCCTGGCCCTAGCCCCAGATGTTCCATACTCAGGACTGGCATTGGAACTCTACCTTATCCATATAGCCCTTCCCTTCTCTTTTTCCTCCATATCATGCAGTCTTCACCTAATCTAAAGTAGGGAAAGTTTCAGTACAGTCTGGGGAAGTTACAGTGGATCTTTTTTCTTTTTTGAAAATTTCCAGTTCTTTTTTGAAATTTTCAAAGCAGGGAAGTCAAGGGCTCGACTGCTCTCTGATTCTCTCCATTGACCTTCCTCATGCTAACAGATAACATATATTTATATATCTGGTGATAGGAAGGACTTCAGGCCTCAGAAGGAAAGTGGACTGTATGAAATATATGTATGTCAACTCTAACATAAATTATTATTCAAAAATATGGTCAACACATAACTCATAGTGGAGACTCCTCTGCCCCAGTAGAAGACAAAAATCATAGATTCACTCTATGAAGGTCATTCAATGTACATGTAGTCAAAGAAGCTTCCAATGGAGATAGGAACCCAGATACCATCTTTCTTTGCCAATGTTAGCTATGGGATCTGGGGCTGGTCCCTGAATACCTGCAGATCAATTGAATAATGGTTCTCAAAGACAGTAGGTCCTAATCTTGTGAACCTATAGATATCACCTTGTATGATAAAAGGATCACTGCAAATGTGATCAAGCTAAAAATCTCAAAATGAAGAGATTATCATGGATTATCTGGGTGGAACCTAAATTGAATCTCAAGTGTCTTTATAAGAGATACACAGAAGGATATTTCAGATATGCTGAGGGAAGAAAGTGACATAAAGAGCAGACAGAGATTTGAAGATGCTACTCTGCTGGCCTTGAAGATGGAGAAAGGGCTCATCATTAGCCAGCAAATAGAAGGAGTGTCCACAGCCACCGGAAACTGGAAAAGGCAAGGGAAAGTATTCTCCCCTAGAGCCTCCAGAGAGAGCACAGTTCGGCCAGCACCTTGATTTGGGCTCAGTGATGTTGATTTCAGACTTCTGGCCTCCAGAACTCCAAGAGAATACATTTCTACTGTTTTCAACCATGAAGTTTATGGCATTTTGTTACAGAAGCCACGGAAACTAATACAATAGATCTGAGACCGAGTTTCTCATCTGTTGAATTGGGTTTGGCATGCAGAACAGGTCCGTGGTTCTCAATTCTGGCTACATAATATCAGCAGGAGAGCTTTTAAATGACTCTGATATGGCCCTCATTCCAGGGATTCTATTTAATAGGTTGGGGTGAGACCTGAGTATCAGTACTTGTAAAAGCCCACAGGTCGGGGGCACCTGGGTGGCTCAGTTGTTAAATGTTTGATTCTTAATTTCAGCTCAGGTCATGATATCAGGGTCATAAGATCAAGCCCTCCATTGGGCTTTGCACTGAGCATGGAGCCTGCTTAAGATTCTCTCTTTCTCTCTGGACCTCCACCTAACCTCCCCTTAAAAAAAAAAAAAAATCACACAGGTTGTTAGAAGGTACAGGAAGGTATGAAGCCACTGGCCTAAATGGCTTTTCCCCAAATTAATATGTTTTGGTTCTATGTCTTTGCACTTTAACACTGTGAATTACAGTATTTGAATGTGGGAAAAGAGATCCCCCGGGAGGACAAGGGGAAAGAAAGCCTCCAGGAAAAACCAAGACAAGAACTGAGTGGTATGAAAGAGAGCCAGAGGGACATCACAGCAAATTCTAGCATGTCCCTTTAATGTTCAACAGCCTTGCTCTCCTGGGAAGGGTGAATGAAATCACTCCTAACAGGGAAGAAACACTGTGGAAGTAGGTGACTTTCAGAAAGGCTACATCAAATGGCAAGCCAATTTACTTCTGCGCTCTACATGAATAAAAATCAAAGGACCAGCAGGAATTCAAAGGACTCCCTTTATTAATGATTCATTCATCCATTTATGAAATATTTATTGGAATGCTTTCTTGTATGCCATTCAACATTCAGTCATTCAACAAATACTACAGGGGGCATACTGTGTATTAAGTACTATTCTAGGAACTTGTATCCAGATAAAATCCAGAAAGATCCCATCCTTGATTAGGTACTGAGCAGGGGGGAGGAACATGCTATGATGAAAAAGTACTCAGGGATGAGGAACAGGAAATGGAGAGGTAGGTAGTGCACATGGTTGAACAGAGAAGGGCTCACTGAAGATATATTTGAGCAAAGCCCTGAAGTGGGTGAAGGCAAGAGCATTTACTTAAAGAGCTTCCTCAGCAAAGGGAGTGGAAAGAACTGATGATCATTGTTTTCAGTAAAGCTAGGGCATCATCTCTCCTCAGAACTTGATTACTTGATTTAAAAATCAGTGTGTTCTCCTCTGCTTTGTCTTATTTCAAAATTATTCGGAAATGGGAAATAGGAGAATCTGTTTAACTCTAAGTAAAGCTCAAGTATAGGGGATACTACATTGGTGAAGAATTGGTTCTATCAATGAGCGCCTTCTTTACCCTTTTTAGCAATAAAGAAAGCAAAAGGAAACTTTTCAGGCAAACATCCCAAAAGCAAAAGTTGAGCCACTGTGTGCCTTCAGTCTCCAAAGGGCAAATTCCTTGACAAGAAGCCTAAGGGAAGCACGGTAACCAGGGTGGCAGAGGCTGATTTTTAAGCACTGTGATGTGATTTCCCTTTTATCATTTTTGGACCAGACCCCTTTCCAATTAGGGATCACAGCTGCTAAGAATAAAGTGGTGTCTGTTTAACTGGCAGAAAGCACAATGGCCCACTCACACCATCAATGAAAGTCATTGTTCAGGAAATATTACCACTGAGATTTTTTAAAATGCTAATGGAATTAATTTCTCTTTCAATGCTGATTGTCACCCAGTTCTTTTCTTTTTCTTTTTCTTTTTTCTTTCTTTCTTTTTTTTTTTTTTTTTTTTTAATGCAGGAGGGTTTGTGTGTGTATGGTTTTTTTTTTTTTTTTGGTATGTTTTTGTTTTTTTAATTGTAGTGGTGGATCAAAAACATTTCTTAAGAAAATACAGATTCACAATTTTTAAACTTCCAGGAATCTTTGATATTATGTGTTTAACCAATGCATTTATAGAAGAGAATGCAGCTCGGAAAGGCTGAGGAACTTGGTGAAAGCAACATTACTACTCACTGATGGACTTGGAACTAGAAATGAAGAACCAGCCTCTTGGCTCTTAACCTGGTGTTCTGTTTACTCTCTCAGGCTGCACAGTCAGAAATGATTTTGTTGGAGAGATCTCTAATTCACCATTAAATTTTCTCTGTCATAAATAAGTGCCAAGTAAGTGTCTCTTCTCCCAGAAATTTTTCCTGAGTGCTCAAATATGAAGTCCAGTCAAATTTCACACCGCCTTCTTATTGGATAAGTGCCACCTTTTCCACTCGGGAAAAAAAATGTCCTTGTTCACCAGATAGCCTCAGAGAATCAAAGATATGTGTTGCTCTTTTAGACACAAGCATGTGTCCTAACACAGCATGTTCTGTGGCTTAGGTGGACTTTGGATACCAAGGGTTTGTCTCCTTTGAGAGATCTATCAGCATCTTGTTGTGGGTAAGCCATACTTTCCAGATAGGGGAGGGTGTTTCAATCCTCTGGATGCTGAAGACTGTGTACTCAATGAGCTTCATTTGGAAAAGGACATTTGGGTGGCTCAATTGGTTAAGTAGCCAACTCTTGATTTCTGTTCAGGTCATGATCTCTTCGTCCTGGGACTGGGCTCTGCACTCTGTGTGGAGTCTGCTTCATGGTTCTCTCTCTCTTCCTCTCCCTCTGGTCCTCCTCCCACTCGCTCACGTGCTCACTCTATCTGGACTAAATAAATAAATAAATCTAAAAAAGGGGGAGGAGGATCCCTCTAAGATTCTGGAAAACACAAGTGTGATTCACTTCACATTAACATTAAGCAAGCTTTACTTTATCTGCTTATCCATAATCCTGCTGTTGTTAGCAAAAAACAAGACCCTGATTTAGATATGCAGGTATAGCACAATAAAAATAGCAATGAACTTAGAATTCGGAAAACTTTTGCTTCGGGTATTTCATTTAATCATTTATTCAGCAAAAATGTTAAGACTTATGGAGAGCCAAGCTCTAGAATGGCTGTTAAAGACAAAATTATTTATGATACTTATTAAAGATGGAAGGCAGACTTCATTCAGAGGGGGACTGTGGGGACAGGTCTGGGGACAACTGGAGGTCTAACAGTGGGAGAGAGATTGGGCTCAGTTCATAATACAGTCTGGGCAAGTGGGAATTTATTGCCAAGGAAAGTATAGGGGTCACTGGATAGAAAATTACTAAGAGAAAACATAAGGAATGGGGAGGAGGAGAGATTCTTGCTAAACTAACCTAACAGAATTAGTGCTGAAGGCAGGCCAGGATGATCAGACATTTGGGGGATGGTGGAAGATGAGCAATTCAATTAGATATCAAGAGTGATTAGATATTGAGAATGGGGGATCCCTGGGTGGCTCAGTGGTTCAGCACCTGCCTTTGGCCCAGGGCATGATCCTGGAGTCCCAGGATTGAATCCCATGTCAGGCTCCCCGCATGAAGTCTACTTTTCCCTCTGCCTGTGTCTCTGCCTCTCTCTCTCTCTCTCTCTCTCATGAATAAATAAATAAAATCTTAAAAAAAAAAAAAAAAAAAAAGGGCAGCCCAGGTGGCTCAGCAGTTTAGCGCCACCTTCAGCCCAGGGCCTGATCCTGGAGGCCCTGAGGCTCAATGAAGTTAAGTGTTTGTCCAAGGTCCCAAAACCAAGAGAGAGAGACCATCTAGGATTCAAACCACTCTGTGATAAGGAAGGCTCTGAAGTGAAGGCCATGCATATGTGACTTCTACAAAACCGCCCTGCCTTGAGTGGATCAAGAAAAAAACCTAAATGGCTATAAAAAATTCTTAGAGTAAACTAACCAAACTGGTTTGTAAAATTTCATGCACTTACAATGATGTACATCCCCTGTCTCCAGCAACAGAAATTGTCTCCTAGAGCCAAACATCTTATCTCTTGATACAAATTCCAGAACCATCAAAAACTATAATTGAAATCATATCTCCAGGTCAATCAGTCTACAAATTTGACAGCTTAATCAAGAGATGTGTGGTCTCCACTGTCAAAAAATTGTGTGTATGTGTGTGTGTGTGTGTGTGTGTGTGTGTGTAGGCCCAAACAATTTCAGCCTGAAAACCTCAGATAAATAAAGGTTATCTGGGGCTCATACAGAGATTTTCAGGAACTGACCTTTGCAGGCCGATACTTTCTCTTTTAAACCACAAGTGAAAAATCAAAATCAAAACAGAAGAAAGAGGCCTGAAAAACTGACAACAAAAATTTCTAACTCAATAGCTATTTTTTAGAATATTAAACACCCAAGAATTATTGGGAAGCAAAGCTGTCTGTGAATTTGCAATCATCTCTCCTTGAAGGTGTCACCAATGGTGCTACTTAGAAAAGCTACAAGCAGCCTGGACTGAAGTCAGGGAGACATTTAGTCTCAACGTGTGGCAAACTTGCACACTCTTGCTCTGAAGGAATAAATCAAATCCTAACCTGTGGCAACCTTGAAGTGTTCTAGTATGTCTTCAGTAGAAGAAGTGTGCAGAGAAATCATTTTATCAAATGTTATTATTGATCAACTTCAGCTTCCTCTGGGAGCCTGAAACACATCCATCAGTTTAGGAATACACCAAATGCAAATTAAAAACAGCAAATAAAGACCAAAGCTGTGAGTCAAGGCCAAAGAGCAATGGTTGGACTCAGTTCCAAATACTATTCAGAACCAATATTAACACCACTATTTCTCAACTCTGAAAGTGACTTTTATTTAATTCACTAAAATAATTCAATCATACTATTTTTTAAATTCCTATTAAGATTTTTTTTTCCCCTGAGTTTTGTATAGTCCATCTGCCAGACTGCAGAGAATGCTCACTTAGGCACAAATCTTCACTTGGCCATACATGCCACATGTGTATTATATTTTTCATGCCACATAATCCAAAGTTGGATCTAAATATGCTCCGAAATGTTTAAAGGCATCTGTATTGCTTTTCACTCACAGCAAACCCCATACATGTTCTATCTCTGTTTAGCCTATGAAAAATCCTGTAAGTAACTGAAGAGTACCATCACTCCCATTTTACAAATGAGAACACAAAGACTCCAAGAGGTTAAGAGACTTGCCTTACAAAGGCTGATAGATTCAAAGTCATGCTGTAGTCCTTCAAAGACGTAGACTCTGGAGCTGAGGAGACCTATCACTGTACTTACACCTGCTTTTCCTTCCTCTCTTTCTCCATCCTGCTAGTCATTAACTATTGAATTCCTTGAACTGAATTTGCTTCAGGCTTTGATTGGCAAATCTGTGCCATGCTCTTGTTCCAGTAATCCAAAAACAAAAATGCCAAACTTGACCTGTGCCAACTCTGAAACTTTAGCTTATCACATCATCTTCCAAAACCTGACCATACTTTATACATCTTAGCTGTTATAGGTATTTTTACTAGCTAATATGGATAAACACGGACACTGTTTCATGGTGCACATAATTTCACCACAACTCTGCTGTGATTGCATAAATATCCTTCTGTCTCCAAGTATCCATGAGAATAATGACTTAAGGCTACAAAGTTTGGGGTAATAAACTGAGCAGATTTCCATATTTGAGAATGACTCACTGGAGACTTAGGGTCTCCAGCAGACCCCCCATTCTTCTAAACACCCTCACAATGCAGCTATGTTTTGTTTTCAGCAATAATGCAGCCATTCCCATTGTTCTTTATCACATGACCCCAGACAAGCTTCTGACCCTTCTATCTTTCATTCCTACAGTGAAGATACATATCAATTACTTCATTGTACAGTCTGAATGAGACTGTTTGAAGGCAATCAGCATTTTTTATGATTAATATCAAAAACAGGGAGAGGGAGACAGAAGAGAAGAGAAAGGAGAAGCAGTAGCATGGGAAACTACAAAATTCTACTTGTAAGTCAATTACGGATTTCCACATTTAGTTCCTCCTTGAAGGGAGGAAAATTAGTCTTTCCCAGAGTATGTGTAAAGACAGGAGACTGAGCAAGCTCTATCACGAAGAAAGGGGAGGAGGGGAAGAGGGTGGGAGGTCTTATAGTCAATAATTGGATGTTTTCTATATTTAAACTTTAATATGTAAATGAGAATTGTAAGACAAACCGAGCATAGAATATGTTGGGTTTTACCAGATTTATGTGATTGTGGAAATATTTTCTCACAGTCTATGTCACAGAATGTTCTGTGAAACATACTTTGTTCTGTTATAACTGGAAAAAAAAAAAAAAGAGAACCAAAAAAAAGGGAGAGATAAGAACTCCAGATAAAATATGGTTGAATTACTCACAGTCACACAGCAATTTAGTTTATCAAATAGTTAACTGACATAATCTCAATATATGATATTTTGATCTCACTGGCCTCTCAAATTTCTCCCAATTCCATATGGCCTAATTAAAGTAACTCATGACTCATGTAAACAATAGCAGAATTTTTTTCTCTGTCTCCTTCCAATTCCTCCCATACTTTTAATTCCTATGTTCTCTTCTTTTTCTCTAAATATTGGGTACAGGGTCAAGGGGAAAGACACCTCCTTTCTCCTGGACTCCAGGTCCAGTATTCTCTTTTCTGGTAGGATCCTAAGGAGAAGGGGAGACCAAGGAGTGCAGCTCATTATTAGCCCAACTGATATTAGTTGATGATGTTGAGAAAGCAGCATAATTGTTAGCAGTTAGTTGGTGATGTCAAGAAGGCACCATGTTCCTGGCACGTGGAAATATGGAGGAAAAATAACAACAGAACAGGACTATCTCTACAGAAAGGTAAATTCAAATTAGATTTATATCCCAGCTTCATCGCTGCTGTTTGGACAAGAGAAAGAGACAAAAGAAGAGTTGGTCTCTGACACTTTACATTTTAGACATTGCTGGTCTCTGGATAGACCAGGTAAAAAGCAATTATCTGGTAACTCTGCATCATCATTTTTACTGGCATGGCATCTATAGGATACAGTTGGTACCCTTTTGTGTGTGTATCTCACAATGTCTCTTTCTTTTGGAGAATCTGGGTCCATTATGGTGTGGAAAGGAGGATTCCATCCCCCCATCCCAACAGAGAGAACACATGCTGAACAACTCCCTCCTTTGGTCAAAGGGATCAATTGAGGATGGGCACATGATGTCAGCAGGTCAATTAGTGTTAACCCTCAGGACTTTTGAGAAACTCTCAGGAAAGTGGAGTTCTTTGTTCTCCATGATCGCTAGCTATGAGGATGATGTAAGCCTAGAAATTCTGGTGACTATGTTACTAACCATCACATTACAGTAGTTGCATATGAATGACTCCAAAACTAAGGAAGTCAGGGTCAAAACAAGAACAAGGCAACTTACTGAAGGCATTATTTGAACTACTGAATCCGCCCTCCTGAAGCTAGAAATACTTGGGAAGTTCTAGTTTTATGAGCCAATAAATCCTTTTTCCTAGAGAAGTTCAGTATGAAATTGCAACTTAATGGATTTTGATTAATGCATTTTAGAATCCTGAACCTCTATAGACTGAAGAATATATCATTTTAGCCTTTTGCCAAAGATGATTGGAAGGACAAAACAAAATGTTGTCCTTCTTTAGAAGCTTAACATATTGTGGTATTTTAATGATTTTACCTCATTTTATTTTAAATTAAAAACATAATGAAATCATTAACATGGGAAAATAATTCCACTGTCATTTTAGAAATTGTCCATTTTCTCTAATTTTTAAAAATTATTAGCATAAAAATATTCATTATAGATTTTTTAAACTCTGTTGTGTATACTTATTCCCAATTCCCTTTTTCTCAAGTATGTATATTTGTGTATCTGTGTATTCTCTCTTTTTATCAATTGGTTCCTAGGTTTGTCTATGTTATTATTCTTTACATAATTAGTCAATTTTGGAGTTATTGATCCTCTCTATTTTTTTGTTTCCTACTTCATTTATTTCTGCTTTTATTTTTTTAAAGATTTTATTTATTTATTCATGACAGATACACACACACACAGAGGCAGAGATACAGGCAGAGAGAGAAGCAGGCTCCCTGAGGGGAGCCTAACGTGGGACTCACTCCCAGGACCCCGGGAACACAACCTAAGCCAAAGGGAGATGTTCAACCACTGAGCCACCCAGGTGCCCGGCTCATCTAACTTCTTGTATTATACTCCTTCCTTCTGGCCTTCTTTTTTATTTATTTAGTTAGTTAGTTAGTTAGTTAGTTAGTTAGTTAGTTAGTTTGTTTATTTTTTTTTTCCTTCTGGCCTTCTGAATACTACTTCTTTCTATTTAAAGTTTTATTATGTCAGCCACCAATTTATTGTTTCTCAAGTCCAAATCCTCCCTTTAATATTCGCTTTGTGATAATAGAAGAAATTCATTTAAGCATTTCTTTACGGTTGAGTGTGATTTTAAGCTTTTTAGGAAAGGACGAGGAGAGGTATTACAGTAGGAAGGAGTTCTGCTGTTTCTGAATGCAGTCAGTGACATGGATAGGAGGACATTCAGTGGTGATTTGCCATCGCCACACATCCAGGACATATGGCCTCTTGGCAATCTTGTGGTTGCAGCTGGTCTGTGATAACTTTTCATGGTCCTATCAATACGGACATTGAATTCTTCCCACACTGGCACCCCTACTCCCTCTGTGTACACTCTCCTACCCAGAGGTTTGTCTCTCATCACACTGGGGCCTGTGCTGCAGGCTCCCCAAGCACTCTGGCATCCTGACTCCATCTGCTTGTTCCTCTCTGGAAAGCTGGTCTTTTGCAAGCTTCCTGATGCTAACAGCCTCCTGGCAGGAATGACATATAACATGCCTCAGACCTCCTGTCCACACCAGTGCCCCCATCTGGCCTGCAAATCGGCACGCCTGGCCACCAGCTGTAGCACGCAATGGTTTGCCTCTGCACTCTGGAGTGTTTAGAGGAAACTCTGTCATTTTCACTTCCAGCTAGCAGCTTTTAAGATAATATCTTTGTCTATGGTGCTCTGCAGTTTGACAGAGATCTATCTAACCCCTCTGTACCCTCTTAGGTACTTCTTAAACTTCCAAATATGACAGTCCATGCCTTTCATTAGATCTAAAATATTTTTACCCTTGGGCAGCCCAGGTGTCTCAGCGGTTTAGCACTGCCTTCAGCCCAGGGCCTAATCCTGGAGACCCGGGATCGAATCCCATGTTAGGCTCCCTATGTGGAGACTGCTTCTCTCTCTGCCTCTCTCTCTCTCTCTCTCTCTCTCTCTCTCTGTGTGTGTGTGTGTCTCATTAATAAAATCTTTTTTAAAATAATAATAAAATAAAATATTTTCACCCATATTCTCTTTAAACATTGCCTCTTCCTAATTCTCTCTACCTTTTTCTCCTGTACTTCTATTAAACATATATTAGGCATCTTTGCTCTTATTTGCATCACTTTAACCTCCTTTTTTAATATTTCCTATTTATCACCAACCCCCCATGCTGATAATTTCCTCAGATATACCTTCTACTTTCCTTAATTCTCTCTTCCAATGTATCTAATCTGGAATTTACTCCATCCATTGAGTTCTTAAATACAGGACTGCAGTTTATTTACATTTCCAGAAGTTCTATTTGATTCATTTTCAATTTTTCCTCTTCTTTTTTCATAGTTCCTTCTTTTATTTTTTATTAAAGTCCTTTTGTCATTCTGTGATAATTTTAAATGCACATATTCTGCAGTTTTTCTACAATAATTCTATCACTTAAATTTCTTGCTATTTGTTGTGTCTGCTGATTCTCATAGTGAGTATTTTCCTCAATTACTTTGTAATTTTTCATTGTAAGTTTTTCTTTAGAAAGGATTTCTCTATAAAATTCCTGTGTCAGAGTTGAGAGTACATCCTTTGGAAGGAAAATTTGACCTTCTGAAAAACGTCAGAACCATTTTTATGTGAGTTTTTCACCATGGAATCCTCAAATCATGCAAACAGTACAAAGCACAATCTCTTATCCAAGTGAGATCATGTCCACAGTTAAATTTATCAGAAGAGGGACTCCTGGGTGGCTCAGTGGTTGAGCATCTGCCTTTGGCTTAGGGCGTGATCCTGGGATCCTGGGATCAAGTCCCACATTAGGCTACCCACAGAGAGCCTGCTTCTCCCTCTGCCTATGTCTCTGCCTCTCTGTGTCTCTCATGAATAAATAAATAAAATCTTTAAAAAATTCATCAAAAGAAACTGTTCCCACTTAGAGTCTGAGCTGACAGGCAAGGTTCCTTGTTAATTCACTGTGCCAATGGGCCATTCGTGTCTAGTCTACTACCCTTTCTCTAAAATAATCCTTGAAGAATATCTAAGGCATCTATATCTTCAAAAGAATGTTGTCTGTATTTTAACTGGTATTTTGAAGTGTTTTTGTTAGGAGACTTTCAGGTTATCAATTCTTCCATGCTTCCTAATATAAAAGTGTGACTATTATTTTAAAATATGTTTCCTGTAGTAAAATGTATGTTGCCCTCATTCTGACACAAACAGTTGTAAAAAATCTGTAATACAACTAGGATTACAACTGGCAGAAGAGAACTATAATTTTCCTATTGATCATTCTTTGTTTCTCAACGTGCTAAAAATTTAAGGACAGAGAACGTGTTTTTATTTGAGTCTTCTGAGTCATATTAATTAGTCAATGTTTTCAAAGTGCTTTTCAAGATGAAACCATTATTCATGAGTAAACCCAAGATTTTTGTTATCATAATGATGGCTCCTTTTAAAGATGCTAATTGGCCCACCTGCCATGAAAGAACAACTTCACCTTTGCATTAATGACTGAAAACAACATACCTGGGTATCCTACTTATGAATTGGTAAGTGAAGACTTCATAGGCAATATGTATATGATTTTACTGTTACAAGAGCCTTGAAAATTCACTGCAATGAAAGAGAACATTTTGGCAAAGCTGTATACCTCCTGAAAATAGAATGTTGCTCGTGTGGGAGCCACAAGAGAAAACCCATTATTCTCATTGTTTCCATATCATTGTTTCTATATATATGAGAAATATTTCCATATTTGTCAGTAGACTAGACCTTATTGAAGTAGTCCATTCTCAACACCTGTCCCATGAATATTGTTTTATGCTATTTCGATTATGTTTCTATACAGGAAAAAGAACTATTAAATGATATTTACAGCTTTTAAATAAAAATAATGGTAATGAATAACTAAACAGCAGCATGAAGAAGCTTTCTTTCAGACTCTTTTCTAACATGCAAAGAGAGGATATTATGCTCTATATAATGTTATCCAAATATTCTTTAGCAATTTTTTCAAAATTATATTTTTAGCCACACTGTATTTCATTGGATATCAAATGTTTGATATGGCATTTGAACTGACTTAATTTTTTCCCAAGGGCTAAAATGATTTTTTTAAACCTTCTCTACAGAAACAAAACTATTTGGAAGGCAACATTAATAGCCCTCTCATCTGAGAAAAGTGAGAGGGCTATAAAAATCTAGCATACAGAGCCAAGTACACTGCAGCTCTTGTAAACCTTAAATCTAAAAATAAACTTTTTCATGACACTTGTTTGAAAAAGAGTTGTTCTAAGAGAATATTCTAGAAATAAATTTAATCCAAATGTCTCATTTTAAAAAAAATTAGTTTTGAAGCCTTTGTTCCATAATAAAACAGCCTGGTATATGAGCAATTCACAAGTTGTCAAGAAGTCATTGGGGATCGTAGGTTAACTCTTTCCTGGACCCTGGTGCCCTGGAATGGAATGATGTATTTATTAAAATGGCACCCCAAGGTCAGAAGAGATAAGGGAATACCTAAATTATCGTCGGCAACCAGATTCTATCCCAAGATAACCTATCTGGTTGGTACATAAAATGAATCCAATTGAAATTTTTGAAAATCTGATAATACATAATGTTGAGAATCTAGCTTAAAAAATATATCTTTTTTCTCAATTTCAAAAACTGATCAGACTGTTTTATGCATTTTCATACCACAGAAGCTGCACCGTCTAAATGAGGAATTTTAAATAGCTGGGCAAAGAAACTCTCAATCATCAAAGAAGTTAATTAGGTGCATTTTAGGGAGCTACAAGTATTTCTATCATTTAAGATCTGGATGTTTACCTTAACATTTTGTGTTAGGCGTTGAGTACATAAGAGGGAATATACATAGTCTCTGCTATCAATAGCCCCAAGTTGAGAGGGAAGACAGACATCTAAATCTGCATTTGTAAATAATGTAATAAATAGAATGACAAAACATGCTTCGAAGTGCCTTGATGGCAGAAAGGAGTGATCATTTCTACTTAGAAAGCAGAGAGAAGTCGTCATAGGAGGTATTTGCACTAAGATTGAAAGCTAAAGAGGAGTTCTGTAAGTAGACAAGGGGCATCCTAGCAGAGGTGTGAAATATGATGGTCGATTTGGAGAATTGTTCATTTCAGTATGATTGTAGCATTAGGTAAAGCCAGGAGAACAGTGGGAATTGAAGTTCCAAAGACACACACCTACATATATATTTACACTTTACTATTTCAGCCACTTTTTTTAAAAAATGCCCAAGGATCAGATTATG
This sequence comes from Canis lupus familiaris, assembly GCF_011100685.1. Taxonomy (NCBI): domain Eukaryota; kingdom Metazoa; phylum Chordata; class Mammalia; order Carnivora; family Canidae; genus Canis; species Canis lupus. The sequence continues at coordinate 20,041,796 of NC_049234.1, read as the reverse complement.
TTAAGGAGGATACACTTTGTAACAAATTACTACAAATGTAGTGACTAAAATAACACACATTTATTATTTTACAGTCTGCATGGGTCAGGAGTCTAGGCATGGCTTAGCTAGGTCCTCTGCTCAAGGTCTACAAGGATAAGTGAAGATGTCTACTGGCTGTATTCTCACCTGGAGGCTTATGTGAGGAAAAATTCACCTCCAACCTCTTTCAGGTTGTTGGCAGAACTAATTTCCCTGTGGTTGTCAGGGTGCCAGCTCTTTGCTGGCATAGCTAGAAGTCATCCTCACATCCAGGAGGCTACCCATAGTATGCAGCTCTCCTCTTCAGCAGTGTACAGTATGGCAGTGTGCCTTTCTCAGTAAGAGGGTCCCTCTCTCCAGCCTTCCAAGTCAAAGTCTCATATAATGTAGCCTAATGAAGGGAGTGATAACACATCACCACTACCATATTCTTTTGGTTGCAAGGAACCCATTGGTTCTTCCTACAATCAAGGGGAAGGAATTCTAGAAGAGTGTGACTCATTGAGGGGTCACCATAGGGTATCTGACTCAGAGGCCCTAAAGGAAACTTAGAGCAGACTCAAATAGAAACTTGAGTCTCTTAACTGATTATTATTTTTTAGTTCCTAATTTTCCAATGACTCATATTGTAAAATTGGAAATAAATTCCTTTGGAAGATGATAGGCCCTAAAATATAACGTGGCACATAGAAACAAACCAAATATTCTTATATCAAAATAAAGACTTGATGAACTTACAGTGCTCAAAATAGTTCAGAAAAATTCACACACTAGAAATAGTATCAATTCTGTGTTTGATGTAACACACTAAATTTCTAAAGGAAAGCAAAAATGACAATGTCACATTAGATTCCATCATCACAACCCCTCCTGTGGTCCACAGTGGAGTATCCAGCACTTTATAGAAAATATTTGGCTTCTGGGAATGATCAGGAGTAAGTGAGGTATGAAATAAAGCAAGAGACAGGAATAATTCCAAAGGCAACGAGTGATTATGTGGGGTGACTTTACTGAAACTAGACAGAAGAAAAACTTAAAAATTCCATTTATTCACTCAGCAAATATTGACACTTCTAACATGCCAGGCACTGTGAAGTCACTGAGGACATGACGCCAATTAAGGCAGACTTAGTCCGTGTCCTCAAGGAGTTCATGACCTTGTAATGTGCAAGTATAAAGTGAGTTCGTCTAGACTAGCTCTGTCCTTATGGTAGCCACTGATCCCATGTGGTAACTGAGTGCTTGAAATGTGGCTAGTCAGAATTGAGATGTAAGATATTCACTAGAATTCACAAATTTGCTACCAAAAATATATAGTCTATCTTATCAGTAATTTGTATATTGATTATATTAAAATAATATTTTTGATGCATTGAGTTAAATAAATATATGGATTATATTATTCAAATTAATTTTATCTGTTTCTTTTCATGTGGCTCATATTTGTGGCTTACATTTATAGTTTTGTATCTTTTTATTGGATAGTCCACTAGACCATGGGCTTCTCGTTTCTGTACCTTTTGTGCCTAAGATGGTGTCTGTCACAAATTTATTTCATACCCATCAGGAAGCAGAAAGGACGCAGAAAGGCTACCTGTACCTGTGTAATACAGAAAAGGACAGTTATTGTCAAATTATTTCTCTCTAAACACTGGTGTTCCTAGTACTAGATGGTGGTGATCCACCAGATAAAATAGAATAGTGATCTCTTCTCAGGTCTTGGAGTTGGAGGAAGTCAAATGAATAAAATCTTTAAAGAAATAATTTTCTTAACCTAGTATTTTTTGCTCTCAATTTTTCTTAACTCTTTGTTACCAGTTATTGCTTTTGTGCTACAAAATAAATAAATAAGAAGTTAATATGATCAATGGAAAAACTGGAAACAGCCCCCATCTACCAAACACTGAGAGCTTCCCTAGAAAACAATTTTCCTGGTCCCTCTGTGACTTATTTCCAGACTTTTTCCATTTCAGTCCAGTTTTTGCTTGGTTTCTGACCTTTAGTCTCATTTCTTGTTTGGGATCCTCTTTTGCCCTTTGGACAGAAGTCAATATTTGGCTTTGCTAGCTTTAATGTTTGATGCTATAGATGTTGGCTCTGTTTTCCTCTTCTGGCCTTGGGCAGGGGGAAATCATATTCCAGTTTTGGCCTCTTAGCCTTCCCAGCTAATTCTAAATTATACCCACAGAAACATAAGGCGTTAGACTAAGGAGACATTGCTTTTAGCTCTTTGCCTCTGGCAATATGAATCATTCCTAAGCATCTAAGGAAAGAGCGTCTTCTCCCATAGTTCACTTGATATTACAGATGACATTATCATACTCCCTCAAGGAGAGAGAAAATTTCCTCTCTAGAAATCCATGGTGGTTAGGAGCTTTGGGAAGTTATTAAGAATCTAATTAGTTACCTGTTCTTCAGTTTACCTGTCAGGAGAGTGGGATGCTGAGAGATTAAGATTTACATGATACAGAATGCATGAACTAAGACCTATAAGAAATATTACTTCTCTTATATTATTTAATTCAACTTAATAATTCTGATTCTCCTCCCCATCCTACCAGGCTGGCGAATGTCTAAACCCAGACATTATTGAGGTCCCCTCTTTGTCCCAGGTTTGCACCAGGATATGGAATATGTAAGTAATATCTAAAATATATACAGAGAGAGCATTCTAATCTCCAGTCTATATGAGGACGACTGATGTCTCAGAGTCCAAGCCCAGAGAAGACCCCTAGCCTCTAATGGTTGTTGACTTCTGTGTCACTAATGGGGTCTGGGAACCCTCCTAAAGCTGAAAACTTTCACAATTTAGGTCCCACCCTCCTCTAGGCATTCATCATGGATTATTTATTTATTTATTTATTTTTAAAATATTTTATTTTATTTATTCATGGGAGACAGAGACAGAGAGAGAGAGAGAGAGAGAGAGAGAGAGGCAAAGACATAGGCAGAGGGAGGAGAAGCAGGCTCCATGCAGGGAGCCTGCTGTGGGACTTGATCTCAGGAATCTGGGATCAGGCCCTGAGCCAAAGGCAGGTGCTCAACCACTGAGCCACCCAGGCATCCCTCATCCTGGTTTTAACTTTTAAATTCGTGTCTCCTCTTCAGGGGCAGCCACAAAGCAGTATATAATATATAGATCCCTTCTGGTCTGGGGGCACACAAATCTCTCTCCTTTCCCCCTTCAGGAAAATCTCTCTCCATTTCCTTGATCTCAAAAGTCTTCACCCTCTTGTCTCTTCCTCTGGGATATGATCCTTGTAAATACCTACAAGGATTTTTATAAGAGATAGAAAGGGTTATTGACTTCAAGTTGCTTTTACCAAGGCTCTGGCTCCTACCTGACAAACACTGTGAAAGCACAGATTTAGACAATGACTACTTTGTTTAATATGTCTCTAGCAACTAGTATAGTATTTGATTCAATAAACATAGGTTATATAAAAGAACAAATGAATGAATGCATAAAGAGTATTCAGTAAGATTTACATTGACCCCAACTTTCCTAAGGTCTGCCAAATTTAAACTTCTCCATTACTCTCTCAGGCTGCCTACATAAATTTGTGAATCAATATGGCAACTATCTCCAAGACAAAGAAACGGACCTTGTGATCATGGTCTGAACCTCCAATAGTGCACACACTTGACAAACAGAATATAATCTGGGACATTTCAAACACTTTTTTATCAAGCAAAGAGTCTGTGGCCCTATTTTCATTTCACTTCTGTAAAAGGAACTTTGATGGCAAGACTGCTAAGTTCCCTTCCAGTTCTGATGTAGAAAGTCTACAAATTACTTCTAGACCAACAGTCCTTACTAAGTCAACTTCAAATTAAAGACAATTGAATACAAAGATAAGATAAAGCATGGGTGAGACTGTGGAGCCCTCAGCATGTCTCCAGGTTCACAGAGCTCATTTTTTTGCTTCATCCACTAACAGATGATCTATATCCATTACTATCCTTTTGTCCTGTGATCTTCCATATGAGAATTATGTTCCCTCCCCCCTTTTTTTGTTTCCCCTCTTTTGAAAACAAATGCCTCTGACTATGTTTGGGATGTCACCCATGGGTTTACACATACAAGAACGACAAAGCTCTAGAGCACAGTGAAGACAGTGACATAACATAGAGCACCATCTCATGAGAGGCATTCATTTGGCTCTTATATAAGAGTTAGCCACTTGATAAGCGGCAACATTATTTATACTACTTCATGTTTCCTCAGACAGGTAGTCATGCTAGGATAATGCTCCTGGATTTCTTCCCCACTCTCCCATTCACTTCTTTCCATAAGAGAAGTGATTTCTCCACCTGAGGAGTTTGGGAGAAGGGATGCGACAACCCCATTCCATAACAGCTATTGGGACAGTTCTCCCTTTGCAGAGTAAAGAGTAAGAAGGTATCTTTGACCAAATGACCCTGTGATTTAGTAGGTAGATCTGTCTTATCCTAGAGTTCAGTGTTAGGAAGTAACATCTTCCAACCCAACTGTGAGACCCCCTAAAACTCCCAACACTACTGTGCTGTGTTCACTGTGACAGCCATTGGACATACAAATACCAACAAGTCATGGTCCCTTTACTCAAAAAACTCATGGGTCATAGTGAGGACCAGGCACATACACATAATTATAATTAATGTGATAAGTAATGACAGAAATGAACACTAGGTACTTTGAGAACACAGAAGAAAGAGACCTAACCAACGTGAGGAGTTCTAAGAAAGCATAAGAAGCAAGCTGAGTCTTAAATGAGAATTAAAATTTAGCCATCAAGACAATAAACAAAACAATTATCATTTATTGACAATATTCCATGTTCTAGGTAGGTGCTTTACATGAACTATTTAATTTAATCCTCATAAGAGACTATGAAGTAGGTTAATACTCCTATTAAACAATGAAGATGCTGAGATTCAAAAAGCAAATTTTTTGAGCTCCTAGAACGTGTAAGTGATGAGGACGAAGGCATGCATTTCTTGGTACTTTAAAACATGACTCAGTGAACTTTTTCTATGAAGGGCCAGATGTTACATCTACTCTCAACTCTGCTATTATAGCATGAAGTCAGCCACAGAGCATGCATAAATCAGTGCGCATGGCTGTGTTCCCGTTAAACTTCAGGGACACTGAAATTTGAATTTCATTTAATTTTCCTATGTCTCTAAGTATTTTTCTTCTCCTAATCTCTTTTTAACTGTTTAAAAAGGCAAAAGCCATTCTTAGCTATGTAAAAACGGGCTCTATTCAAACAGGTCGGGCAAGATTTGGCCTGTGGGCCATGACTGCGAGTCTCTGAGTTAAATCATTTCCTACCCAAATTCTTCTATGATTCCTGCTTGCAGTTTTCCCCTTCTTTGTGATGGCTGGGACTTTAATTGGTTTTATTTTGCCTTTATCTGGGTGTGAGTTATTGGATTTTCTTTGATGTTTTCTAAGGTGGAAGATAATTTTTTTTTGCCTTCCCAAAGTGCCAGTTAGCTGAAAGTAAGGAAGCTTGTGCAGGTGCCCTTAGAACCCACAACAGTCTGTCCACTCTGCTGTGTCTCTGAAATATTTGGCAGAACTTTACTTTTTGCTCTTTTGGCCTGTGCTGTTTTTTTCTCACTATTCTCGGGTATATCCCTCTGACTTAAAAAATTTATTCCTCTGTAAGTCCAGATGGGGAGGCGGATAATAAGCAGAATGGTGATTCAAAAAAAATGACCTATAAGCTTTAGTACATGGAGGTGTTGGGTGAACCTTAGAACATTCCTTCTATTTTCCAAAGATGAGGAGTTACAGGCTCTCATACACTGTGATATGGAAGCCTTCTTGCAGGAAAGCTCCAAGTAAAGTAAAATTGTCAAAGTTCAAGTCTGACTCTTATAAGAATTGTGAAGGGATAAAACTTACTTTCTGAGCACTGCTACTTGACTCCCTGATATGATTGTCCCTTTCTTCTTTAGTAATAGAGCCCTAAAATGGTACAGATAAAGGACTGTCTAGAAATAAAGACGAATTTTCCTAGCTTCTTTATAGTAGGCTGTGAACAAATGGCTATATTCTGACCAAAGATATAGAAGGGAAATTGACATTCAGCAACTCTCATGAAGCACATTTAGGTCTCTGGTTCTCACCACTGCTGTTTCTTCTTTTTGTCCCTTTGTCCTTGAAATAAGGATGGTACAGCTGAAACTCCAATAGTCGTTTTGACCATGAGTGTGAAGGCCATACACAAGGGGTGGTGGGTGAAGAACTGAAAGGAACCTCCCTGACCCCTAATTTTCTATAGCCACCAAATTAGTTCTGGATGACCTCCAGACTCCTTGTATGTAGGGAAAAAATCTCTCTCTCTCTTTTAGATTTTCTAAATTCATTTATTCATGAGAGACACAGAGAGGCAGAGACACAGGAAGAGGGAGAAGCAGGCTCCCTGCAGGGAGCCTGATGTGGGACTCGATCTTCTTCTTATTTAATCACTTTATTGGGTTCCTATCATTCATGGCTCCCCCAACTCTAACTAATACAACAATCAAGTCAGCGAAATGCATATAGATAGAAATATTGTCTCTCTGGCTTTTTGAGGCAGCTCAACTCATATATCACCAGGTACCCAGTGAGTAGGAAAGGTGATCAGAGGCACCTTCACGACTGTTACAGCAATTTCCTGGCTCCTACTTGTCAGTTCCAGATCAGTCCTCAGCTCAGCTTTGAACTTGGATGTCTTCCATCCTATCTAGAGACACGGGGTAAGAGAGAGGCCAAGAGCAGAAACTCAAGACTTCTCTCACCCATACTTGCCCAACCACTTACTCCCTGCTTGTCCTGGAGTAAGTTAACCTCTTTATGCCTCAGTTCCTCATTATGAAAACGGTGACATGAGTAGTAACTACTTCACAGGATCATCATAAGAGAGAATGAGATAATGAATGTGATGTGCTGAAGCCAGTGTCTAGCACAGAGGAGTGCTAAGTCTGTGTTTGTTACTATTATTATTATCATTAGTGTATTTGACACTTTGGACTTGATGTTGATAACACTTTATCTTCCTGGTATAAAGTTATTGTTTTTCACTTTATTCCTTTATAGTTTCATTTAAAATATGTGTCCAAATCTGCCCATCCATCCTCTCTCCCATATACTTAGAACAAGGGCATTCGGAGCCAAGATATTCAGGCCCAGGTGCCAGCTGAGTGGCTGATGTCAAAAATCAAGAGAGGATTGAATTACAGCGGTTGCGGGGGCCAGGGGGGCTTATGTGAGGTGGCTTAGGCACAGAAAGCCAGAGTCCTTGTAGAACTGGCAAGATTCAAATACTGGAAGGACAGAAACTGAAGCTACCCTATTAGAACAAAACAAAACAAAACAAAACAAAACAAAACAAAACAAAACAGATGATTAATTTCCAAAAAGCTTCTCAGCCTCATTCACAATACAAATTAAAGCAACAAAGAATCATTTTTCATCTTTCAAGTTGACAAAGATTTAAGAAGTCTGATAATGCCAAATCCTCAAGACAGTGTAGGGACATAGTGAATTTGAGTTCTGTCTCCCCATGTGATTTCTAAGCACACAGAGCTGTAGGGAGAGAGAGACAGGCGTAAAAGGGTACACAGATTCATTTGTTGTTTGATTTGAAAAAAAAAAAAAGCTCATCTTATTCCTCCTATTTTATTATTTGCTGTTTTGACTTAATATTATTGTTTTTATTGTTTTTATTTTTTTTATTGTTTTTAAATTAAGAAATAACCAACATATAACATTGTGTTAGTTTTAGGCGCACAGCATAATGATTTGATATTTGTATATACTGTGAAAGGATCACCACACTAAATTTAGTTAGCATCTATTACCTCACATAGATGCAGTTTTTCTTCATGTGATGTAAACTTTTAGGGTCTACTTTCTTTGCAACTTTCAAATATACAATGAAAAAAAAAAAACCAAATATACAATGCAATATTAACTGTAGTGTCACCATGCTGAACATTACATCCCCAGACCTTATTTATCTTATAACTGGAAGTCTGTCCCTTTTGACTTAATATTATTTTGATGACTTTTTAAAAAAAATGTTTATTCATGTGAGACACAGAGAGAGAGGCAGAGACATAGACAGAGGGAGAAGCAGGCTCCATGCAGGGAGCCCAATGTGGGACTCGATCCCAGGACTCTGGGATCATGCCCTGAGCCAAAGACAGAGGCTCAACCACTGAGCCACCTAGATGTCCCTCTTTTGAAGTCTTTAAAAATATGTGTATAGTATTCCCAATTCATGAACACCTAAAATGTTTCCAATTTTGTACTACTATAAAAAAATGCCACGATGAACTTCCTTGCATGGTACCTTTGTGCACTTGTGTAAGGATATACATCAGAAAAATACCTGAAAACAGAATTGTTGGGTCAAAGTCTGTGCATCATAGTGCTGAAAAGCTCTCTAAAAAGTTTGTTTTATTGTGATTTCTTCAGGGTTTCTGGCTTTCTGTGCCTGAGCCACCTAACAAGGGGACCCCTGCTGTAATTCAATCTTCTTCTGATTTCTGACATCAGCCATTTGGTTGGCATCTGGGCCTGAGTGTCATGGTTTCCAATGCCCTTGTTCTAAGTGGATGGGGAGGGGATCAGATGGGCGGATTTGGACACACTCATTGGGGAGGGTTAGGTGACAGAATGAAAAATTTAGACCCTCTTTTTCTAAGTCATGCCTCATCCAAGGAAGAGGGATAGGTTAGGCTTCTCCACGCTGATGTGTCTTCACCCAGCTTCAAAGTCTCCAACAGCATAACGTGGCCTCATGAGAAACCATTATTCTGTAGTGAGGACTATCCAGAAGGGCTAACAAGTTCTCCCATCCTGCTATCATCCTATACCAGAATTGAATCCCTTTGGGAATGTTCAGAGAAGCAGGGTTCTCCAGGCAATAAGGTCTAATGGTGCTCCCATTAGATGGGTCTAATGGCCCCAACCTGGGGCCATTTAGAGAACATAAAGTTAATTCTGGCTAATACATTTCCCAGAGCTCCTGACATTACCTCACAGCACCAACTGCAGCAGAGGAAATATTAGAGAAAGTAGAGTCCAGAAAACTTGGTTTCAAATTTCAAACAATGAAGATCAAGTAAAATACATCTATGGGCCACAATTTTGGTAGGTACAAAATTTGAATGAGTTTTTCAAGAACTTATGCAAAGCCCTCTGTTGTGAAATAGGCATGTATATAACAGCCTTCGGGGGCCTCTTAAACCTCCTTCACCATCCCCTAAGAAAAGAAATGGTTCAATCCATCCTTCTTTACTTAGGGGAGCCCCTCTTCTCTCACGGATATTGCAAAATCTTGCTTTTCATCTGCTCCAGGGAGTACCTGAACTCAGGAAGCTGGAGCACTTGGCAAAAACAACAAATTTCCCCTTCAGAACAAAGAGGCACAGTTACAAACCCAGCTCTAAAAACACACCATGCTAACCCATAGCTCTCTAGCCAGGTAAGCCACCTGCGCTCTGAGAGTGACTGCCTCACACAACTTGACAAGTCACCCAGCCATTACTCATGTTTCTCCAAACAACGTGTGCCCTCCTCACCACCACTGGCTCTGCACCAATCCACTCTCACCATTTCTTCCAAGTTCCAACTCAACACTCACTTCTCTGGCCCTGCCCTTCTCTGAGAATGCCCACCTTCCACATTTTCCTGGACACTGAAGTGTTTAATCCCCACCACAGTGGGTTCCTGTGTGTGTTCAGAGCCAGAACGACACAGCAAAACTTTCCAGGACTTTGACATCTGGCGGACATGTGGGTGAATTCCAGCTCTGGCAGTAGCCTGCTCTGACCTTGGGCAAGTTACTTAATAGTCTCCTCCAAAGTCAGATGGATAATCGCAGTTGCCTTGGAGAGTCGTTTCAAGGATTAAATCAGATAATACATATAAAGTACTTAGCTCTGTTCTTGATTTATGCTATCAGACCTATTATTCTCAGTTTTACCTCTATTTCTCTAATTTCTAATGCTGCATAATTTTTTCTTAATTCAAATTGTCCATCCCTTGAAACAGAAACCAAATCCGTTGTTTTCTAAACCCATAAAAGCATCTAACACAGGCTATTTATGGATTAGTCAGTAATTATTTCTGAAATTATTGGAATATTTACCTAATTTGGAGGTAAAAGGGGAGAGGGACATGTGAATCTGGTTGAAAAGTTGATGGCCTCAAAAAAAAAAAAAAAAAAAAGAGAGAGAGAGAGAGAGAGAGAGAAATAGTTGATGACCTCAGCAGAGTTAGCACAGTATTGTACAGAGACTGAAGAAAAATGCTCAAGCTTAACTTTGAAAACCTGAGTTGTAGTAACCTTAGTAAAGTCTCACAACCATCCTAAGCTTTTGTGTCCTCATCAGTAAATGATGGTTAACAATATCTGACCTGCCTACCTTTCCAAGCATTCTGAGGATCCGTTGCCATCTTCTTTATGAAAACATTATAGAACAGTAATATAATATAAAAATGAAAGACCTGAGAATGGTTGAGTAAATTAGACATATTATGATTACCCAGGAAAGGAAGAAATAGGTAGTCTGTTTCTCCTGGAAACCGCCAGACCTCTCAGCATTATGAGAATTTGTAGCCTTGAAATGAGTGCCTCCTCTGGATGATGGAAGGTCAGGCTATACTTCCCAAAGCCGCTCAGAGCCAGATCTGCTTGCTCCTTAAACTCTGCTTCTGCACCTGCATTAAACCTGTGGTGTGGGGCTGCCCGGGAGGCTCAGAGGTTTAGCACCGCCTTCAGCCCAGGGCCTGATCCTGGAGACCCCGGATAGAGTCCCACGTCGGGCTCCCTGTGTGAGCCTGCTTCTCCCTCTGCCTGTGTCTCTACCTCTCTCTCTCTCTATGTGTCTCTCATGAATAAATAAACAAAATCTTAAAAAAAAAAAAAAAAACCTGTGGTGTGGCTAAAGCTAATTTCTAAAATACTAGGGGCATTTAAAGGGGGCAAAGTCCAGAAATGTTCTCTGGGTCGACAATGTTTCCTGAGAATAGAGAGTACAGAGAATTCTGGAACTCCTATAGAATCAAATAAACCAAACTTCACCTCTATACAAGTCCCATTTTTAGTACTCCTTGGCTCTTGTTGTTTGGATTTCTTTTCATTTGTTTTTGCTGCAAGTGTTTGGAAGTGTTTGCTTCTTGACAACTGAGAGTTTGAAAAGAGATGGAAAATTACTATCAGACAGCTGTTCCATGCTTTTTTTTTTTTTTCATAAGAACCTAATATAAAAGCATCCGGTCTGGTGTTGAACCGTAGGGAGGAAAACAAAACGTCTACCATCTTATTTCTGTCAATAATTTGAGCGTGGATATAGGTTGTAGGAGCACATCATGAAGCAGAAGGAAGGCCAGCTAGCCAGCGGCCAAAAAACCTACCTTGTAAGCTTTACATTTATTGTATGAGCATTTACTATACGGTAGACCTTGGAGCTCAGAGATCTGATTCTATGAAAACATATCAAAGTACTGAGGCTAGAAATTATCATATATAAACTTCCCAGGGACAGATAGAGAAATCTAGACCCTCAATTCAGTTCCTTTCATTGGGAGATACAAAGACATAATCTAAAGATCAAAACCAGACTGTATATGTCTTTGGTTTGCTTATTTCTTTTCCTTTGTGGGGCCAAATTACATTCAACACAATTTAAGCCAATTTTTTCCAGCTTAATTGAGATAAAATTGATATGTAATATTATGTATATTTAAGGTACACAACATGATGATTTGATATACATCTCTATTGTGAAGTGATTAGCACAGTAAGGTTACTTAACATACCCATCACTCCCATAGTTACCTCTTTTTACTTTGTGGTGAGAACTTTTAAGACCCACTGCCTTACAACTTTCAGATATACAGTAGAGTATTGGTAACTATAGTCACCATATTGTATGTTGTTACATCCTTAGAACTCATTCGTCTTATAATTGGAAGTTTGTACCCTTTGACCACCTTCACCCATTTTCTTCACTTGCCCCCACAATATACTCTCTATTCCTATGAGTTTTCTTTTAGATTCCACATATAAGAGAGATCATAGAGTACTTGTCAGTGTCTGACATAATATACTTATCATAATGCTCTCAAATTTTATCCATGTTGTCACAAATGACATGATTACCTTCTTTTTTATGGCTGAATCATATTCTACTGTATTTATATATACCCTATATTCCTTATCCTTCCATCTCCTGACACTTAGGTTGTTTCCATATTTGGCTATTGGGAATAATGCTACAATGAACATGGGAGTACAGATATCTCTTCAAGATTGTGATTTTATTTCCTTCAGATATATACCCAGAAGCAGGATACCTGGGTCATATAAGTGTTCTATTGTTAATTTCTTGAAGAGCCTCCAGACCGTACTCCATAATGGCTGGACCAATTTATATTCCCACCAACAGGGCACAGTGGTTTCCTTTCCTCTATATCCTCACTAACATTTGTTAGCTCTTGTCTTTTCCATAGTAGCCATTCCAATTCATTGAGGCAAATTTAAGAATTGTTTATAAATACAAATAATTTTTAAAGACTTTATTTGAGAGTGAAAGAGAGCATGAGGGAGGGAGACAGAGGGAGAGAGAGAAGCAGGCTCCCCGCTGAGCAGGGAGTCCAATGTGAGTTTGGATTCCAGTACCCCAAGATCACAATTGAGCTGAAGGCAGATGGTTAACCGATGGAGCCACCTAGGTTCCCCTTAAGAATCATTTAAAAGTAGATTTCTTGATTGTCTTGGGAAATCAGAAGACCTGGTGCCAATGCTTTCCCAAGAGGCAATAATTCCCGGCTATTGCTGAGCAGTGGTGCCCATTACAAGAAGTTTATGTCCTCTAGGTTTGCACATCTCTTACTACTGATTATTACCCAACACCAGAGCAATTTACCATGGCACTTTCACAGTTTTCTCATAATAGAGAAATATCTCTTCTATACTTCTGTCTCTATCAAAATTTGGAAAACTGAATAGAAAATTAGAAGGCATAGTATTTCAAGAAAATTGAAAAAGGCCAGACTTCCTTTTTGAGGTGAAGAATAACATAAACAAGAATAAACACAATATTCTAACATAATAATGTAAATATATATAGTATGTGTAAAATAATACGTATATTACTTGTATTACCATCACAAACCTCATTTCTAACGTAAAATTGCAATAACATTAGCCTTGAAAGAATTTCAAATTTCATTGACTACACTGAAATTTTTGTGATAGATCTAAGTTCACTCTAAGTAGATCCTACTGGGAAAAACAAAAAGAAGAAAATAAGGAAAGAGAGAAAGAAAGAAAAAAAGAAGAAAGAAAGAAAGAAAGAAAGAAAGAAAGAAAGAAAGAAAGAAAGAAAGAAAGAGAAAGAAAGAAAGAAAGAAAGAGAAAGAAAGAAAGAAAGAAAGAAAGAAAGAAAGAAAGAAAGAAAGAAAGAAAGAAAGAAAGAAAGAAAGAAAAAGAAATCCCCAATAATCCCCAAACAAATTTTTCAGTTGCTTGGCTTTATGGAAAAAAGAAAAGGCAATAAATTTGTTTTTGCATTCATGCAAAAATAGAACTCCCCTGCTCTGATTGTAATCTAAAGCTACTTTTACTTGGAGCATTGATGTTGGTGACAACAAGAGGAAAAACCACAATTTTTTAACCTTCCAGAAATCCTGTGGGACAGAATTTAATACACAGTGATGTTAGGGTTGCCAAAGATTTGCTCTTTGGAAGGGAGGTTGATCCTCTTGAGGGCTTCCTCACTCAGAGGACCACAGGTGTAAAATCAGAGTTTTAGTCAACCGAAGCCTAAAATGAGGCAAAGATGATGGGGTAACCCAGAGGAAAGAGGACATGATGTGGAGTTTGTCAAATTTCAATTCTTCCACTCCAAATTCATGTAACCTTGGAGTGGGTGCCTAAAGAGTTGATGTGAATGTTACAGGAGAAAACATAAACTGGCCTTTTGTAAGTACTTCCAAATGCTGGTTCTGATTCTCTTCTGTGTTTCCTTGCTATATCAATCATGGACTGGAATATCCACTGTTTTCCAGACCAGTGTCCCTTTACCTGAGTTCCAGTTTCCCCAGTTTCTAAAGTGGCTTCAGACCTTTTCTCAGCATTTTAGTGCACTGGGTCAGGGGGCATTCCCTTTTTGTAAAGGGCCAGGTTAGAAATATTTTTCCATTTGTGGCTATCTTTAGTCAAAGGGCTCAAGGGTCAGAGGGCTCACTCTACATTTTCTGTCACTGTTACTCTAACTCTGCTTGTCATTGAATATGAAAGCAGCCAGAGACAATATGTACATAAACAGGCATGACTGTGTTCCAATAAAACTTAACTTACACAAACAAGCAGCTGGATGAGAGGCCGTAGTTTGCCAACCCTCGTACTTGACTATGAATCTTCACATCCCATACACAGTTCTTGGTATCCCAATGCAGAGTTTAAAATGTTCGGTGTGTTTTAGGAATGAGGAAGGGAGGCAAAGAGGAAGGGGCAGAAGAAACAGCAAGAGTCCTCAAAGTGAATTTATATCCTGTACATTATTATATTTAACTAAATATAAAGAGGATTCTTTTCCTCTTGTCTTTAGCTATATGGCCTAACTAGAATGTTTACCACCTGCTACTTGGATCACTTTTATCGACTTCGTGTGGGCCTGTGCCAAGTGCCTTATAGACACCACTTTATTGAATCCTTACAATAATGCTGTAAAATAAAAATAATTTAAATACATATTTTACAGGTGAGTAAATGGAAGCTTAGAAGAATTATATAAATACTTTGCCTGGTGTCATAGAGCCAGTTAGTTAGAGAGCTAGGGTATAAATCTAGGCAGTTTGATCTCACAATTGCCTACTCTCTTAGCCTCTGTTTCTATATAGATAAAAAAAAAAATGGATTATCCATTGTGTGTTCTTGGAAAGATTGCAACAGTGAAAGTATCCGAAAGTGCCTGGGTCAGAATCAGGGAGCATTAAATCAGTTCCTGTTCTTTCTCTATCATTCAAGATTATCCACAGTTACTAAATATTTATTGAGTACTCACTACTTCTTCAGGTTTGATGATCTAGAACCAACTCCTAGGAGAAGGGAGATTTGGTCCTGGTTTTGTCTCCAGGGATATGTGACCTTATGGGGTCTTTGGCCTTAAGTTTTCACATCTGTAAAATGTCACATATCTGCTTAGCCTTGTCAAGAATGCTATCTTATCTTCATCACAAATCCCTTGGGGAAAAAAAAAAAGTACATTTCCAGACCCTAGCTAAGACATCAGAATCCTTTGGGATGGGGCTTATGTTTCTACAGTTGAAAGAATCATACAACAAACCCCCATTTACCTTTCACTAGATCCACTGATGGTTATCTTTTGCCACATTTCCTTCATAGATCTTCCTTTTGCTCTTGCTCTCTTTTTCTGTCTCTATATTTGGAAGTCAGTTGATAGTTTGCCACATTTTCTTGGTAATTCCTCTCTTTTCCCATTTGAAAGTCAGTTACAGACATCATTTCACACCTAAACATATCAGCGCATATCTTCTAAGAATGAAGACATTCTGTAATTATAATGCCATTAATGCACCCAAGGAATTTAATTAACATTGATGCAATTATATTATCAAATATATAGTCTATATTTAAATGTCTTTGATTACCACCAAAAAATATCCTTGTATTTTTTCTTTGATGTTCTCGTCCAAGATCCTTCATTTTATTTGGTTTTCATATCTCTTTAGCTTCCTTTCATTTAGAAAATTCCATCTTGTTTTTTGTCTTCCATGACATATTTTCAAGAAATCCAAGCCAGTTGTTTTGTAGAATGCACCCCTCCACCTTCTGGTTCTGCCTGTTTCCCCATATCTAGATATTTTGATGGTAAATTGGATCAACCATCTATATGGTACTTTGCGTGCCTTTATTGGAATATATTCTGAAGACAAAATGAATTGCAAAGAAAATTTGAATTTAACTAGGTAGGTTTGTTGTTGGTATTGCCATTGAAATCGTGATAGTAACTCTGAGACAATGTCTTTCTACATTGTAGGACATAGCAAGATGAATAAATACGTTGACATTTTTGGAAACCAGAGTCTCATCTATCAGAAGATAAAAATATGGAATAAGAAAAAGTACACAAGTACCTTATAGTGTTGGATTCAAATTGGGGATATGAATACAAACTCAATCTACCTACCATCAAAATAGAAATAAGCACATCTAGTCTCCAGATTTTGGGTTTTACATAACAATTTGTACTAAAAGGAATTAGGGCTCCTTAAGGAATGGCTGATCCCAGGGCTAGGCAGATATAATACAAGTTAGTCCTGGGATAGTTTGTTATGTCAGAAAACAAAAGGAAAAAATACATATATGCCTAAAGACA
Source organism: Canis lupus familiaris (assembly GCF_011100685.1). Taxonomy (NCBI): domain Eukaryota; kingdom Metazoa; phylum Chordata; class Mammalia; order Carnivora; family Canidae; genus Canis; species Canis lupus. The sequence goes on along the minus strand of NC_049234.1, from coordinate 20,025,383 downwards.
ATGGGGATCTATCAAAAGTACACAGGGGTCAGCTTAAGGAGGCTTACACTGGCCAAATTTGGTATACCTAAGCAGAGAACAGAATAATAATAGCAATGGAGTATAGCTCATTAGATAAGAATCTACATCATAATGAAATTAAAAACCAGTAGCAACAAAAAAGACTAAATGGAAGAAAGACCCTCATTTCAGAAGGATGTTTGCTAATAAACGTAGAAGGAATTACTGAATTCAATATCTGCTTTTTTAACATGCTCCCCAGGTGGTTTTAATTCACTCCCAAGTTTGAGCACAACTGCTAGATGTTTCCTTGAATCTCTTTAATTCTACGACAGCTAGAAAATCTTAAGTGCAGCCCCTGCCTTGGAGAAACTAATACTTAATAGAAGTATATGAAAAATAGAAATTCAAGTCAGCCCGTTGACAATTTGTTTCCTGTAAAGTATCCTTGAAAGTCTTTTTCCTCACTGTTTCATATGCCAATCATCTGGGCTCCTCTTGACACTTGCCATTCTATTCTAGCATGGTCTTAGAACTCCTTCCTGCTTACTTCAGCCACAAATCCCTTCCCGTGCAGTACAAAATCTTGACACCCATGGAAATGGAAAAAAGAGGCAGCCCAGGCAGACCAGAGCTTTCAAGACATCAATACATCCTTGGAGTTCAGTCCACTGGACTCTCTATGAAAATTCAGTGTCTTGTGATATCTGAGAGAGCTCTGATTTCCATTCCAGAAGTAGGACAGTAACCCTTTGCTTTCAAATGTATCTTCTGTCTCAGGGCTTCCAAGTTTTGCAATTAACTGGGACGAGGTGGGGGTGGGGGGCATTTTCGTATAGTTCTGGTATAATTATGCAGAGAAGCAATTCAAAAGTTCGCATATACTTATGAATTTCTCTGTCCATAATCAATCTTTTCCTTTGCTCTCCATATCCAAATCGATTGCCAGACCCTATTAATTCTGTTTTTAACATTTTTCAAGCATCTTCCTTTGACTTTCCATTTTCTTGCTTTCATTACGAGAGAGCCCCTGCTGTTTTCTCCTTAAGGTTTCTCCCTTGATCACATTAGACTCTAAACTAAGCAAATGACACCAGAATACCCTTATCTGGGCCCTTGACTTCAATGCTTTAGGATGCTACTTGTTGCTTGCTCTACCTTCCCCTCAAACTCAACGAATCTTTTTTTCTTTTCTTTTTTTTTTTTTAAAGATTTTATTTATTTATTCATGAGATGCACAGAGGGTAAGACAGGCTTAAATCCCAACTTGTAGTCAGAGTGACCTTGTTGAGCTGAACATTCTCATCTGTAATATGGGGATAACATGATGTATATCGAATGGTTGCTGTCTGGAATCAAAGATATGTTTTGTATGTACAGGGCCTAACAGAGTGTAAAGATTTAATAGAAACTAATGATTTCATTGGCTCCTCTTCCTCTTGCTAGTTCTCTATATGGCGAATCATCACTATCTGTTCAATATTTCTTTAAACTATCGCTCTCATTTCCACATGAATACAGCTTGTTATATACCTGCTTAGTTTCCTGAACAATCTTTCTGTTTTCCCATCTTCAGTAACTCCAAAGACTTGTGTTCCTCATGTGTACAAGAAATCTTGCTAAGGCGCTTCAGTCTCTCCAACTAACCCATTCCTCATTCTGTCGACAGATTAATCTTCCTCGGGATCTGTTTTTATTGCACTTTCCCTCATTCAGGAAGAACCAGTGGCTTCCCAGGACCTTGAGGATAAATTCCACATATAGGGTAAATAGAACTATAATTTGGTCTGGCCTGGTCTTCTTCCCTGCCTTATTCTAGTAAATATATCCCTTTATTTTGGTGGATTGCTTATCATCCCCATTCCAGCCATCAGGCTGGACTGGGAGCCGTCAATCGGGGTATGTTTCTTCAGCCACCAGAGTAGATATGTGATCCAAGCTGAACGATCTTGCTCCCTTTGGACGCTTTTCTAATTGAGATGAGGGGAAAAGAGACCTTTCCTTCTTGGAAGCTGAGCTGGGTACTATAAACCCTGGCACTGCCGGGGGCCATGGTTTGGCCTTGTGCAATCTGAAAGAATGAGGTGCGCTAGTATCAGTTCCAGCTGTACTCAAGGCTGGCCTTTCTCTTGCCCTTAGCAAATTGGCTATGTGAGCTCATGCATTTCCCATTCGGTGTTTAGTGTCGGTTGAGATTCCATCATTTGGAGCCAAGCATTCTGACTAATAATGCTATCTTTTCACCAGATCTTGGCCTTACTTCTTTCCCAAACCCATCTAAGCTGATCAACCCACCTGCTCAGTGAAGATAATCTTTTCAGGCTTTTCTTCCTGCCTTTGACCAAGTTGTTCCTCCTGTTAGGAATGTTTGTTTCTCTCTTATCTCATTCTCCAAAGTCTGTGCTTCCCTAAGACTCAAGTCAAAATCTTTGTCTTTCATGAAGCTCAGTTTGTCCCCCATGAGCACAAGGGAGTATTCCCTTAGCTTAACATCTAAGTTTTAGATTCCAAAACCTAAAAGCCATCCGATATTTCATTACTAATTGGGTCATTAATCCTTATTTCCTACCTTTCTATCAAATTAGAATGAAAATTCCAAACTCAACTAAGGTCTAGAAGTGAAGGAACTAGTTCCAAATCACAAGCCCTATTTTGGGGCAGAACACATTGACGTTTCCTTAAAAACACTCATGTCTGATGGATGATAGTGGAGAAATGCATTTAAAAAGGAAAAAACATGAACCAGGAGCTTAAATTATCTAAAAAATATTTAGATCACTAGGGACTTGGGGGAAAAGACAGAACATAATTTAAAGAAAGTGCTAGAGTTTACTAAATGATGAAAAATGGAAGACCATAAACATGTTGTGTTCTGGAGGTAATACTAGGCATTGAAAATATTGGCGTGACATGTGAGAGCCTTCCAGAGCAGTCAACAAAGGTGAGGCTCTAGACAGAGAAGGCAGTAAGGTGGGAGATACAGTGCTTGGGAACTAGCCCACGTTTCCGTTAGACTCAGGGAAGAGAGGAATAGGTGAGCAATCTGTCTAGGATAAATGAGGATCTGTGCGTAGCCACACTAATGGACTAGGAGTTCAGAACAAGGAGTTAGCAGGGAGATTCTCTAGAGGAGCCCTGCTATAGTAGGAGGGAATAAATTGGGTAGTGAACAAAAATGGGCTATCAGGTTGTGAAGTAGGTAAGAGAGGAAGTGTCTCATGGGGTCAAGGGGGGGGGGTACAGGGTGATGACTCCATATAGGAAGTGGAGACATGGTGGAAAAAAGTGCATTTCCCTCATATCTAGACCTCTGATTCCCAAGGTTCTGAAAATAACTTAATAACCAACCTCATTTGGAAGTCCCAGGAGCAGCTTAACAAGACCCTGAAGTAGTTATTTGAAGTAGTTATTTGAACTTTCATGTCTCTTTCATTTCCTATTATTTGAAAGATGTGTATGGAAGAAACTAATTTCTTAATCCTCTTCGGACCAGGACATGTTTTATGCCTACTTAGACCAACTTGCTAAAGTCCCCAGGATGTGGACGGTTCTCTTACCTACAGGGATTTCAAGGAGCCATTTCGTTCCACGTGTCTTTTACATAATACGATCTCTCCTACCACTCACAGTTTTAAAAAGCATCCAATGTATAACCCCCTAGGAAAATTGCCTTAAATTGACATCACAGATATTAAAAGACTAGGGTAAGGTTTGTTTCCACAGCAGGTTGTTATGGAAGGCAAGTAAAGGGGGTGGAACTCAGAGAAGCTGGAAGATAAACATCTAAGTACTTTCAGTTCTGCCGTGGGCTAGCGGGGCTCCTGAAAACGTCTCCAGTGCCATGCAGCATTCTGACCTCAGTGTGAGCAATCACAGAACTCTCACCTGACTGCCTGGCAGGCTGATAGTCTGGGTGGTGGTCTATCTAGTTCACCAGGGACCCGCCCGGGGAATAGCCAGGCACACGCAATAGAGGGTGTTTGCCAACCCTCTTCAAATTGATGATGTACCTGTTAGCCAACTGGGGCGTACCAGAGAAGAAAGAACCTGCTCGGCCTTCTGTGTGGTGCCATCCGCCAGTCTCTGTGCTTCACCTCTGAAGTGAGAATCTCTAAGCCAGCATTTTGATTTAGCTGTGTCCACTAATCTCCCACTCAGCCCTGCAGCCGGCTCCTTCTGAACCGTGTACTTTCTGTGTTCGGGTCTGTCTTCCTGTCTGAATCCTCTTCGCCTCCTAGGTTGGGCCTCCTGCAGCTTTCTCAGTTCCTCCCACTAGTGGGTACTCCCCAAGCAGGCATTTCCCCAATAGTATTGACATCACCAGGTCTCACCGTAGAGTACCCCTCATGCAAGCTCCACAACCCTCCCTCCCCCAGCTATCAGGATCTTTGTTTCTGCTTCTTCACTATTCACTTTGTATCCACTGTCCATCCTGCATATGGGATAAATCTCCCTAAAGATGCTGCACCTACTCTTTAGGAAACAGTGTCAAAAATACAGTGATGATGATATTTTCCAAACCCAAGCATTGGATCATGTTTTCTACCCAATAGAAGTTACTCAGTAGGTAACAGTAAGTAACATTTAAAATCAAGGCTGACCCTGATGATCCAGAATGTTTGGCTGTTGAAGCTCAAAGAGGTCAAGGAGGAGGGTCTGTGTTGCAGTCAATCCTCCAAAGCCCTGACTTGTGATCTGGTCCAGCCTACCTCTCTGATCTTGCCCCTACCTCTCTCTTCCTCCCACAGGCTGCCCCAGCCACACTGACCTCCTTTTGGTCCCACGAACCAGACAAGCTAGGTTCTGTCTCAGGTGCATTGTACCGGCACATCCTTCTTCCTGGGACTCTTTTCCCTAGATCTTTGCAAGATTCCCTTCTTATCATCAGTGTCTCACTCCAAAGTCACCCCTTCACAGAGGCTTTTCTTAACAGCACCACTCCTGGTAGTCACTTGCCCTGGTTACTCTTGAATCTCTCATATTGCTCTATTTTCTTCCCAGCATTGACTTCTGCAAAAAAAAAAAAAAAAAAAAAAAAAAAATCTTATGTGTTTGTTGTCTTTCTCTCCCTCCACTCCACCACCCAGTCCAGTGTAAACTCCATAGGGCACGCCTTTACCAGTTTGTTTGCTCCCACATCACAGCACCTAGAACGCTGCCTGGGATATAGTAGGTGTGCAACCAAACTGTGTGGGATGATTGGATGAACACTGCTCCTCCCACCACACGATGCACTGGCTCATGTACCTTTGGTGCTGGTGAGCTGAGAATTATGTGACTTGCTCTTGTAAGTCTACGTTTACACAGCAGAAAATGTAAGCCTACATTTTCTGTAGGAAAATGTACATCTTGCAGGAAAGGGACACACAGAGAAGGCTCCCAGGTCTGTCTGGGTAGGAAATGAAAAGCAAAAGTTTAGGCCAGAAGGAGGATACAGAACAGGAGACAGAGCTATGCAAAAGAAATCTGGTTTAAGAAAAAGGGGGTTGGGGAGCTTCAGGTATAATTTTGGGAATACCGAATTAAGCTGATAGTCATGGTTAAGTCCAGTTGCAGCTTTGCACAAACTTACTGTGTGGCTGTGGGTCCATCGTGGCTCTATTCTGAGCTTCAAATGTCACACTTATGAAAGGAAGAAGCCGGGAGGCTTTTCAGTACTTTCCAGTGACCATTCTTTTTTTTTTTTAAAAAAGGAGACCGAGGGCCTGGGTGGCTCAGTGGTTGAGCATCTGCCTTTGGCTCAGGTCACAATACTGGGATCTTGGGATCGAGTCCCCCATCGGGCTCCCCACAAGGAGCATGCTTTTCCCTCTGCCTATGTCTCTACCTTTTTCTATGTTTCTCATGAATAAATAAATAAAATCTTTAAAAAAAAAAAAGGAGACCTAGGAAGGGATAATCTGCAAGTATTAAGGCTTGTATTAAGAGGCTATATAGTGCACTAGTCCGAAGTCTTGCAAAAAACTAAGAAATGAGGTAAATAAGGGTTACCTTTGAGAATCAGCATCACCAATCAGAGGCCAGAGATACAGAACTATCTGAGAAATGAGCTAGGACTTCTAGGCTTGTAAGACCACAACAGTCACCAGTTTCAATATATTAACATGTCTACACACACACACACACACACAAAAGTGTCAATTAGGTAAGGGCAGAGTGTTCTCTAACCTTGGAGAGGGAGAAGCCAAAGGCAGGGGCTAGCTATACCCATTTATATTCAGGGCATATGTAGACATTCCCACTGGAAAGGCCGGCCTCACTGCAAGGTGAACCCTGTAGCTAACAGGCTCTGAGTCTTCAGGAGAGTGTAGGACAGTGGTTAAGAGTCCAGACTCTTCATTTCTGGCCTCAAATCCTGATTGCCATTTACTAGCTCTATGCCCCAGGCAAGTGAATAAACCTGTATCTCTACTTTTTGACCGATGAAATGGGAATGATGATAATAGTAAGGGTCCCCCAAGAATTCCTGGGAGGATTAAATCAATGTGTGTAAAGCATGTAGAATAGGGACTGTTATTACAATTCCACTGAAAAAGCCACTTCCAGCTAACATACATGCCTCAGGCCCGATGATATGAAATATCTGATGCCACTTTCAACTTCTTCCCATGTAGGTTTGCTTACACAGAAAAAAAAAAATGTGTTTATCACAAGACTTCTGAGAAATTACCGTTCTAGAGCCTGCACAATCTTATAGCAAATCAATAAGTTACTTCCAGCTGTGCCTGGGCCTCCCACATTGCTTGACCATAGAGGTAAGACACAGGCATGATGGAAATGGAAAATACTGGTTTTGATTTCTAAATCACCACTCCGGGGTTCTGGTGTCTATCTCCTCCTTAGTGTTTTGGATTATTATGTAGACACTTAGGCTCTGATTTCCCTAAAGAGTGAAATGAGTGAATCCTCAGCCTCTAAAGCAGAGGGCTGTCCCAACTGTGGTACATCTGCAGAGGCTCTCTCTCTGATCCTGTGACTGCTGTCCCTGCTGTGGGTACCTCTACACAAAAGAACACGGATCTTGTAGAAAACCGGTGGATTAAAAATATAGGAAAGGAGGGAGTTCCTATAAAAATATAGGAAAGGAATTAATGCTTAATCCGCTGACCTGCCTGGTGTCCGCTGACCTGCCTCCAGTGACTTCTCAAAAGATGCCCAAATGGGGGATCCCTGAGTGGCTCAGCGGTTTAGCGCCTGCCTTCAGCCCGGGGTGTAATCCTGGGGTCCTGGGATGGAGTCCTGCATGGGGCTCCCTGCGTGGTGCCTGCTTCTCCCTCTGCCTGTGTCTCTGCCTCAGTCTCTCTCTCTCTCTCATGAATAAATAAATAAATAAACAAATAAAATCTTTAAAAAAAAAAAAAGATGCCAAATGTTTTCATTTCATTCAGAGACCCTGCCTGGAACTCCAGCTACCCTTTGGGGGCTCAACTGTGTCTTAAAAGCATTATCAGTTAAAAGTGTGGATCACTCTGGAAGGGTTAGAGAATGTTCGGTGATGTCAATGGTGATACACATCAGTGGGAATGTGTTTGGTAAGATTTCTAACCTTGCTGGGTTACTTGTGAGTTTTGCTTTGTTTTGATTTTAGACAGCGGGGAGAGAGATGAAAAGTTGGGGGGAGGGGGATAAGACTTAAAACTGGTGGGGAGGCCCATGACACCTGATTACGGCGGGAGGAGAACCTCAGAGGTTCAAGGACCCGGAACACTCTGAGGGGGTTCAGCCGTGACTGGGGTTAGGTTGGCATTTCTTGATTGGCCTGGTAAGGTGACCAACTATAATAATACCGTCCCCCTGGAACAATGAGTAACTAGTAACTAGTCCAAACAAGTAAGGGAACTTTGCAGATACAGTCCACTGCCACCGAGTTCTCAAACGGTGGGACCTCCTACATTGGATTTTGGGAAGAAAGAGAAAGTCCCAGGAAACAACTGGAATGGCCCTGGGTGGGGTGGGGGCGGGGACCAGACAGAGACGCAGATTGCCTACGGAGTGTTGAAGCTGGGAAGGCGTCAGGTCCCGGGGTCTGGGGTCGGGGGCAGGCAGTGACCTGCTGAAAGCCACCGGCCAGCACACGCGCCTCTCCAGGGATCCGGAGGAAAGAAGTCCTGCCTGCATTTCGAGAGAGGAAGTTTCGGGCCCTCGGGCTATGCTGACGCTCCATCCTGAGCTCTCGGGACAGCCGTCCCTCTGGACTCTCGGAGAACCCGGGGCCTCCATCCGAGTCTACCTGGGAACCCCGGCGCGGAGGGGAGCCAGGTGAGGAAGAGCTCGGCGGGAGAAGCCAAGCCTCGGTTTGCGGAAGCCGGAGCGAGGAGGGTCTGGGTCTGGGTACGGCTGGGGCGTGGGGGGGGGGGGGCGGGACCCAGGGACAGTGGGGCGGGCTCCGGGGCGTGGAGCGCGGGCCCCAGGCAGGGCGAGGGGTCCGGGCCAAGGCGCGGCGTGGGCGCCCGCGGGGCGGGGAGGGGGCGGGGCCGGGGGTCGGAGCCGCGAGCGGCCGGAACAGGTGAGCGGCCGCCGGGCCCCGCCGGGCCCCCGCCCTCCCCGCGGGCGCGCCTCCTCCTCCCGACCCTCCGGGCGCCGAGCGCCGCCGCTCCCCTCCGTTGGCGCGTTTGCAACTGGCAGCTGGCTTTTTTTTTTTTTTTTTTTTTTCTTTCCCCTCCTTTCCCCTCCCCTGAGTGTGTCTCTCCTTCTTTTAGGTCGCTCCACCCCGCGCAGGATCCGGCGAGGGGGAGCGCGCGGCGGCGGCCACCTCGCGCCGGGCGCGCGTGCCAAGTCCCCGAGCGGCGCCCCGCGCCCGGCCCGCGCCCCGCGCCCGCGGCCTCCCCGCAGCCCGTGCCCACTCTTCCCCCCTTTGGCAATCGCACGGCGTTTTAAGAATGCCGGAAAGATGGCGGTAGCGGCGGCGGCGGCGGCGGGCCCGAGCGGCGGGGGAGGCGGCCGCGCGCCGCGGAGCGGGCCGCTGGAAGTTCTGGTGCGGGACCGCTGGCACAAAGTTCTGGTGAACTTGGGCGAGGACGCGCTGGTCCTGAGCTGCGAGGAGGGCGCCGCGGCGTCCAACGGCCTGGGCACCGCCACCAATGGCGCGTTCTGCAGGGGCGCGGGCGGCGCGCAGCCCCCCGACTCGCCGGCCGGGGTCCGCACCGCCTTCACCGACCTGCCCGAGCAGGTGCCCGAGGCCATCTCCAACCAGAAGCGCGGCGTGAAGGTGCTGAAGCAGGAGCTGGGCGGGCTGGGCATCAGCATCAAGGGAGGCAAGGAGAACAAGATGCCCATCCTCATCAGCAAGATCTTCAAGGGGCTGGCGGCCGACCAGACCCAGGCCCTGTACGTGGGCGACGCCATCCTGTCGGTGAACGGGGCCGACCTGCGGGACGCCACCCACGACGAGGCGGTGCAGGCGCTGAAGCGCGCGGGCAGGGAGGTGCTGCTGGAAGGTAGGGGCTCCCGCCGGCGGCCGCGCACACACCCCCTCGCACCCACCCACGTGCCCGCGCAGCCCCGGGGCCGGCGGCGGGGAGCTGGGACAGCTTTAGCCCCCCTGCCCCCGGGTCCCCAACCCAGGTCCCTGACCCCGCGCCCCTAACCCAGGTCCCTGACCCCGCGGCCCTAACCCGGGAGCTCTTGCAGGCCGGGACCCTGCAGGGGTGTGTGAAGGGGCAGGGCGAGCAGGCTTAGTGCACCGCGTGTCCTGTTTCCCCGCGGATAATCCGAGTGAGGCGTGGGGGCCGAGTGTAACCCGGGGCAGCCGTCCACGCGGCGGGGAGAGCCCACTGAATGAATAATCGCAACTCTGCTGCAGCTTCGTGCCTCGGCACTATGTTCTCAGAAGCCTGGGCGATCTGATTTAAAGGGTTCATTCAGTCCCCCCCAAAGAGGATGGAGAGGCGTGGCCGTGTGCGTGGACCCCCCCGCCCCCCAAGCCCCCTCATCCTCCCGGACTTCCCTCCTCGCAGACTGGAAACCCGGGTTATTACGCTGGGGGAGTTGTGCCAAGGGCTGGGGAAGTGTGCCGCAGCTTCATGCAGAAGTTGGTTCCCTTCTGGTGCCAGGTGTTTGGCCGGTCAGTCTGGATTCCAGGCTGCTCTGGCTGGAGGGTTGCTGAGGCAGTTTTTCTGCCTGGCCTCGTCCCGGGATTTTTCCTGAGTGGCGTGGAAACAGTTTCGCATTTGTAAACAGTTTCCCCTGAGTGGGAGGCTTCTTGGAAAGGACTCTCTTGAGATCCTATGTCCCCAATCCCCTAATTTTTCAAGGGAGTGGAATAGGTAGCCGAGTTGTTATAGCCTTTTGGGATTATGTGCTGTTAGGAGGGCAGAAGGGCAGTAGGGTATTAAGTGGATAATCATTCTCCTTTCCCACTACATCTTGTATCTCTTACTTGGTAACTGCCTCTCTGCCCCCATGGCTTGCTTCGTGCTAACCTCAGTTAGCACACATATCATGTAATTATTTTTGCCTATTTACTCAGCTTCCCCCTCACTGTAGATTGAGTTGCCTGGGGTCTTTTATTTAGTTATGGGTCATCTCCCTTGAGTTTCAGGGCTCAAGGATATGCATGACAAGTGAATAAATAAATGAGCCCATAGCCATGGTCGCACAGTATTTCAACCCAGATCTTGTAAACTGGTGGTTGATTTAAATCCGAAATTGAGGACTTAAAGTCAATTTCCTGCTCACCAGATGTGGTGCTGGTGTGTGAAACCGAGAAAGTTCAAAGTTGGAAAACCAGCTTTGTTACATGTGACAGCTGATGCAACTCTCTGGTACACGATCGTCCAGCTCCTGCCTAGAATACATAGGGTCCTCCCCCACACACTTTTATTTATCTAGAGGATTTGTGATGTCTTCATATTTAATAGCTACCCTGGATCCAGAAAGTGGAAGGCTATTTGCTTTGGCTTGATGATTAACATAAGTAAACAGAAAAAAGTTTTCTTGACTCGAGTGTGTGTGTTGGTTTGTGTGACAAGAGGCAGGTGGGATCTGCGGCAAGTTTAGTTTGGACTATAAACTGCTAGGCGCCTGCTTCGCTTGCAATATTTGCTATAAACTCTCAGGGGGGACAAAAGGCAGGCCATTTCTCTTTCAATTCGTTATGTCTTTTATGTCCTTCATTATGTCTTTTCTTCTCTTTGGTTTCAATTTAATGAATAATAACTTAGCAAAGAGATGAAAAAAAAAATCTCTCACCCAAAAAAAGAGGAAGGAAAGGTGACTCCCTGCAGTTGAAAATAAATTTAAAAGGAATCAGACAGTTATGTGACTTTACGGATGCAGCAACCTAAGAGTGAGTTTTGTAAAAACCTCTGATGTGACATTCTTGCAACACGCCATCCTGTGTTACGGGCAGGACCTCTGCGGGGAGGCCTGTGGGCCTCCTGGAAATGAGCCACCTGGGCTTGGGGGCAGCAGTCTTATTCCCAGCCAGAGTTTTCAGAGATCGACTGCAAATGAGAGAAGCCAGTAGAGGCCCCACTCAAAACAATGTCTCTTGCTCTGAGTTGAAGTGTTGGTCCTGAGTGCGTGCAGTAGGAGTGATCATACACCATCAAAGCAAATATCACACGTCCTCTCTTTGTAGCTTATAGTAGTGCATGGATTCCCTACTGAAGGGGCATGTCAGTACCACCGGAAGGGCTTTTCAAAATCACACACCTACTTGCCGGTATTCTCAAATGCATTCTTGATTGCCGAATTTCTGCATGGGAATGATTTTATAGATGTAATCTGCTGGGACGAGAGGCTTAGGGAGATGTTTTAAAAATATGTTTATATGGAGAGTACACAGTTTTTAGATTGCTTTTTTGCTTTGGGGGTGGTTTTTTTTTTTTTGTTTTGTTTTGTTTTGTTTTTTGGTTGGTTTGTTTTTTGAGCTGGCCCATGCAGCTTAATCCCTCAATTTCAGCCAATACGCACCCCATGTAATGACACGCGCCCCCTAGTGGAGAGTCCATACCGCTGCTAGTGGAACCCCCTGAAATGAAAAGCTGAACAGCAAGTTTCCAAGCCTGCGTTCTAGTTACAGAGCCTGTGACAGGATTAACCTCCTTGAGCCTCAGTGTCTTCTGAAAAATGAGAATAAAGAAACTTCTGCTGGACATTCTTACTTTGTAGGGCCTCTGTATGGAAGAGAGTCTAAATGCAAAAGGAAAACAGGATGCGTATCAAATGGCTGCTGTGATTAGTTATGCTATATGAAATGAAGATGAAATTCCCTCTCCCAGGGGAGAGTCCTTACCTCATACTGTACTAGAGTTTATATTTCGTATTTTTAGTCTAAATTTTAAAAAAAGATTTTATTTATTTATTCATGAGAGACACAAAGAGAGAGAGAGAGGCAGAGACACGGGCAGAGGCAGAAGCAGGCTCCACGCAGGGAGCCCGACGTGGGACTTGATCCAGGGTCTCCAGGATCACACCCTGGGCTGAAGGCGACACTGGACCACTGAGTCACCTGGGCAGCCCAAGTCCAATTTTTTTTATTATTATGTAACTGTAATGTTAGGAGACCATTCCTCTCTGAGAAGGGAATCATTACAGCAGCTGACATTTCTTGAGCACTTCTATATGCCAGGCTTTACTTGCATTTGTTCGTTACACTTTTAATAACTCTATGAGGCTAGTACTGTTCATTTTACTGATGGGGAAACAAGTTTACAGACAGCCAGTTAGTTGCTCAAAGAAACCTAGGGAGGAGGCTTCCAGGTCTGACCTAAGAGCTCATCTTTGTGACTTAAAAGCTCATCCTTGTAGTAACTTCTAGGTGAAATTGATACTCTGAGCCTCTCCTTCAACTGTGTGCTTAAGTCAGTTGAAGCTTCTTCAGTTGTTGGGTTCCCGATGTTCTTCCCCACTTCTCAAATATGCTGAAGGGCTTGGGACAGCCTTGAGGAGGAAAAGCAATTGTGTGGGCTGCTCAAAAGGGAGGGACAGGAAGGAGGATTGAGTCTAAAAACCTTGATGCTTGAGTGTCTGGCTATCAGAAGGGAGCTGCTGCCATAATGATCCAACTTCACGGTGAGGCAGGGTCTCTGTCATTGAAACACGTGGCCAGCAAGGAGCTTTACCTTGTAATTCAAGATGAAAATAAAGGGTGAACGCACTGGGCCAGTGAAGTCCGTGTTTAACCAGATATTCGTCAAAGTTAAGATTAGACGTCTTCACATGATGTACTCCTTTCCCATTTGGGGGAGTAGAAGCAGGGACCCCTTGCATTCAGCCATGGAGATATTGGACCCCGTAACTCCAGGGGACACCGTGTACATAGAGTACAATGTGAATGGCACCCTGTGAAGTTGACCTGGGTGCAACTGTGTAAATATCCCTGGTAGTCCGGGGCCAGGGTAGGGATGAAGTTTTTGCCCTTAGATTGGTAGCAAAATAGTAATTTGGAATCTTTTAGCCTTTTTGTAGCTGAAACAATAAAATTAGTTTCCCCATAACTTTGTTCAGATTGAAGAGCTCAGAATTCTGGAAGATTCATATTGGGGTATGGAAGGTAAGGGGATGAGTGGTGAACGCCATCATATTTGGGTCCAAGAAGGTATCCTATGGAACTGGACCAGAAGAAGTGGAGATTCAAAGAAGTCAGAGACTGTTGTTGACAGGAACCCTGTCCATCAAAGCTCCTCCCCCAGTACTGCTCCCAGGAATGCTTGGCTGTTGAGATCATCTAAAATGTCACTTGCACAATTCCTTCCTTTAGTGGTAGAAGGAGGACTGGCAGGACAGGGAGATGGGGTACAAGGCAGAGGCAGCGCTTTCATTGGCATGAAATTTCAAGATTGGACAAGACTTTGTACTGTAAAGAATCTTATTTTATTTAAGATGTACAGAATTCTTTTTTTTCTAAAGATTTTATTTATTTTTTGAGAGAGAAGGAGTGAGAGAGAGCATGAGTGGAGGGGAGAGGGTGAGGGAGAAGCAGGCTCCCCACTGAGCAGAGTCCGATGTGGGGCTCCATCCCAGGACCCTGGGGCCATGACCTGAGCTGAAGGCATACACTTAACCAACCGAGCCACCCAGGTGTCCCTTGGATGTACAGATTTTTAAAGAATACCCAAGAACTCTGAAATTCAGAGTCTTGAAACTTGGGCTCTTATATTTTAAGTAGCAGTTGCTTTTTTCGCAAGATGCTTTTGCCTTGTTGGACCTTGATTTTTTTTTCATTGTGAAGCCAGGGAGCTAGGTTAAGCCATCTCTAAACCTAATTGCACTTCACATCCTATAAATTCAGATCCAACACACTTTTCATAACAAATCTTTCTAATACCCCCTTTATTTTTATGAAACAGATGTCATAAATAATACAGCTTAATTGTAGATTAAACTTAAAAATCAACATAATGTCCTAGTATTATATTATTATTAACATTAATAAAATGGGCAAAAGAGTAAATTATTTTTAAAAAGTTTCAGTTGATAAATGCATAGTACAACTACACCAGGGGTCATAACGAAGGAGGTAGACGCTAGTACCTGTATGTAAAATCACCAGCAATGAATAGCCAAAACTGAAGATGGGTGGGGGTATGTGGTATCATTTGGGATCTGGAAAACTCTTGCACTTTGAAGGGCTGCCTCAGATGTTGCAAGATGTCCAGCATCTCTGGCTCCTATCACTAAATGCTAGGAGGATGCCCCTGCTACTGGCCTTAGCCTCTAAAATGCCTCCATAAATATCAGAACTGCTACTGAGAAGGGGCTGTATTGAACCTCCACCCTCTTGAGAACGAGCATTCCATAAGAATGCTGATTCTGGGTGTGCCTGGGTGGCACAGTCCGTTAAGCGTCCAACTCTTGGTTTCTACTCTGGTGGTGATCTCAGATTCGTGAGATCCAGCCCCGCATCAGGCTCTGGGCTTAGCTTAGTCTGCTTCAAATTCTCTCTCCTTCTCTCTCTGTTCCTCCTGCTTGTGTGTGTGTGTGTGTGTGTGTGTGTGCGCGCGCGCTCTCTCTCTCTAAAATAAATAAAAAGATCTTAAAAAAAAAAAAAGAATACTGATTCTGCTATACCACTTTATACAGTAGTCCCCCTTATCCGGGGTTTTGCTTTCCACGGTTTCAGTTTCCCGAGGCACACCACAGTCTGGAAGCAGATGATCCTCTGACAAATCATGAGAAAGTAGTAGCCTAACACTGTGTCACAACACCTACGTCATTCCCCTCGCTTCATCTCATCATGTAGGCATGTTATCATCTGCCATCATCACAGGAAGGGCGAGTATAGGACGATAAGATATTTTGAGAGAGAGAAAGGCCACATTCACGTAACTTTTATGACAGTATATTGTTATAATTGTCCTATTTTATTATTGTTGATAATGTCTGACTGTGCCTAATTTATAAATAAAACCTTATCATAGGTGTGTATGTATAGGGAAAAGACAGTATATATAGGGTTCAATACTGTCTGTGGTTTCAGTCATGCATCCAGTGGGGGTCTTGGGAGATACCCCCTCCAGGACTCGGCAGTACCTGACCTTTTGCAGACTCTTTACATATGTAGTAAAAGCTAGCATTTATGTAATACTTGCATCACACCAGATGCTGTTCTAAGCACTTTACGTGGACTGAATCACTGGATTCTCACAATGACCCAGTACTATTTACAGATGAGAAGACCAAGGCACGGATCATTGAAGTCAGTCACTTGCCAAAGAAGCACAGTGAGCAAGTTCCGATGCTGAGATCCAAACACAGACCTTATCACTTTGGGCCCTCATAAACAGCCTGATGTGAGAAGCAGATCAGGGACGTGTATCCTCAGTTTGTTGATTAGAAGAGTGAAGCTCCAGGAGGTCCCATGATTTGTCCTATTCAGGTCTTCTGCTTTCTTGTCTGGCATATTCGTTTTCTGTTGCTACTCTAACGAATTACCCAAAACCTTAGTAAATTAAAACACAGATTTATAATCTTACAGTTTTTTTTTTAAGATTTCTTTATTTATTAATGAGAGACACACAGAGAGAGGCAGAGACATAGGCAGAAGGAGAAGCAGGCTCCTCGCAGGGAGCCCCATGTGGGACTCAATCTCGGATCTTGGGATCAGCCCTGAGCCGAGGGCAGACGCTCGACCTCTGAGCCACCCAGGTGTCCCTGTCTTACAGTTTTTTAAAGTCAGAAGCTCTGATGCAGAGCTCATGGAGCTAACATCAGTGTGTCCACAGTGCTGCATTCCTTTCTGGAGGCCCTAAAAGAGAATCTGTTCCCTTGCTTTTTCCAGAATCTTCTGGAGACCACTCAAATGCTTTGGCTGATGACTCTTGCACACTTTTAAGCCTGTGGTAGCAACTTGAGTCTTTGTCACATCCAAACACTCCAACCTCTCTTCTGCTTCCTTCTTGCATTTTTAAGGCCTTGTGACTACCTCAGTCATATCTATATAATCCAGGATAATTTCCCTATTTTAAACATATTTTAAATTATAACTTCTCTGATTAGCAACCTTAATTCACTTTGCAACTCTGATTCCTCTTTGCCATGCAAGGTAACCTACACTTGGAGTCTAGACTGTGCATCTTGAGCATGGCGGTAGGGGGCATTTTTCTGCCTATTACATTTAGTTTGCTGATGTGGTCATGGTACAGAGTTCCTAGAGAATTCTTTAAGAATATCCTCTACTACTACAGTAAACAGTCATACCTGCCACGTGGCAAAGGAGTTCCTCATTCATTCATTTATTTATCTGTCTAAGTAACTTAACTGAGTGTTTTCTATGTGCCACATACCACAAGGGCATTGCCCTTGAGAAACAATATTATAGTGACAGATGCAGATAAGCACTATGCAGGCAGCTACAGCATGGAGTGGAAAGTGCTACATCAAGGGATGCTGGGGGAGCCTCTGGGAAGAGCGTCTGGCCCATTCTTGGTCAGGGCTATAGAAGGCAGAGGTCACAAGGCAGCCCAACAAAGAGCTTGGCTATCTGCTGTAGCTCGGTGTGGCTGGGTGGGAGGAACGTGGCTTGCTTGCTAAGGAGCATGGATAAAGAAAAAAGAGAGAAACCAGAGAATGGAGCAGGAACTGAGGCTTCTAGGCTTTATTATAGAATTTGATTTCATGCTCAGGGGGAAGTGTTATAAGCAGGAAAATGTCATGCTAAGTTTCACATTTGAAGAAGTGTGAAGTGGGCCAGGCTCTGGTGAAGTGACCGAGCTTCATGTGCCCACACGCAGCAGCACCCATGTTCAGACACTTGACCCTGAGTTACGCTTAGGAGCACCCTTCCCAGCAAGGCGTAGGTTTGTAAAAGTGGCTTCACCCGCATTATGATTTTGTCATCAGGTCAACCCTCTGCAGATGATTGGACTGGTGTAGTGGTCCCCCTTTTGTATCGGAGGCAATAGAAGTGCCAGAGATGGGGTGACTGGTCCGAAGTTACCTTGTAAATGAGGGAGGTGGATGTCAGATTATCTAACACCCATCAAGCTCTTGCTGCTGCATACTACACAAACTCCAGACATGTAGAGAGGACAAAACAGAGTCTGAGAGGTAGAAGGCATGGCCTCTGATTTCAGGGAGTTGACAAGTTATTAAAGAAGTAGGGCATTTGAGGCTGATCATAAAGTTCTTGAGATTAGTCATACAAGTGGCATGATTTTTACCCCAGCCTATATAGCATAGTACCGGCATATAGTAGACTGATTTTAAAATGTCTTAGCGAGGATGCTCGGGTGGCTCAGTGGTTGAGCGTCTGCCTTCAGCTGGGGGCGTGATCCTGGAGTCCCAAGATAGAGCCCTATATCGGGCTCCCTGCGTGGAGCCTGCTTCTCCCTCTGCCTGTGTCTCTGCCTCTGTCTCTCTCTCTCTGTCTCTGTGTCGCTCATGAATAAATAAATAAAATCTTTTAAAAAATTAAAATGTTTTAGGAAGGAAAAAATAGAGGGGTAGACAGAAGGGAGGAAGAAGGGAAGGGGAGAGTGAGTGGGGGGAGTAAGAGTGGGAGGAAGGAAGGAAAGACAACAAGGAAGGAAGGAAGGGAAGAGGGAAAGCAATTTGAGGCCTGAGTGACCTTTTCTGATGACTTCCATCCTCCAGCACTCATGCCATTGGACTGCGGTAATCATACACATTTAGCATCGATAATGAAAACTATATCTTGGTCTGTCCAAAAGAAGACTACAGAAGTCACTTTAGAGACCTGGAAAGCATTTACTTAACATAGACCAGTCCTGAAAGGCAAAAGAGGAGCCAGACATAATTTTAAAAGTTATTGGAAAATGTAATTATCCTTTTAATGTTATATTTATAACCACCTTTCCTTTGCTCCCCTGTGGCTCAGGGACCTACCAGTCGGAATATGTAAGAACACTTTCTACCTGGGAAGATGAAAACTGTCTGCTTAGATATTTTAATTGTTTTTTTCTTAAAGCTTGTGTAGCAACCTGAAAATTCAGACCCTGTTCCTTACGTGAAGCTGATCAGAAGTGTCCTTCAATTCCGAGTTTCTGCTGTGGTGGGTGATGCTCTTCACATTCCGCGGTGCATTGTAACACTCACCCCATGGAGTATGTATTAAAAATAACTCACTGCACACGGCTCCACATTTGTGAAAGGCATCCAGCCGAAGCTACCACTGGTCTGTTTGGTGAAGGGAAATTATTCTCTGGCAGCTAGTGGCCTACTAAGAGTTCTCTTGCAAATGATGCATTTCAAAGCAGTTAATGTTAAAGAAAAGCCAGAATTTCCCCTGCATTTATACCAAGTGTTTTATATACCAAACCTCATTACCCACTTCACCGGCTTTGATCTATAATAATAGCTTGCCTTTAGCTCTGGCCTGCAGATTGCGACTTAAGAGAAAATATGCAACACACACTACGAAGTCAATGTCCTAACAGACTCATGCAAATGAGCCCCACTCCCACAGCGGGATAGACAAGATGGAAAAGTTCACACTCAAGAGTGATTATTAAGGAAATCAGGATGATGACCCATACTTGTTTAGTGCTTTTTAAAACTACTTCTCCTCCCTGTGATTTGAAGCATCATTCTTAGCGTGTTGATGAATGCAGGGAGCTCCATCTCAAATTTGATGACTGGGTGCTAAGTGTTACTGCAGTTGGCATACCCCATTCAAGAAGCTTGCTCTTCAAACCAGCCTTGTTTCCTTTTGTTACAGATTCTTTTTTAAAAAAAATAATAAATTTATTTTTTATTGGTGTTCAATTTACCAACATACAGAATAACACCCAGTGCTCATCCCGTCAAGTGCCCCCCTCAGTGCCCGCCACCCAGTCACCCCCACCCCCTGCCCTCCTCCCCTTCCACCACCCCTAGTTCGTTTCCCAGAGTTAGGAGTCTTCCATGTTCTGTCTCCCTTTCTGATATTTCCTACCCATTTCTTCTCCCTTCCCCTCTATTCCCTTTCACTATTATTTATATTCCCCAAATGAATGAGACCATATAATGTTTGTCCTTCTCTGATTGACTTATTTCACTCAGCATAATACCCTCCAGTTCCATCCACGTCAAAGCAAATGGTGGATATTTGTCATTTCTAATGGCTGAGTAATATTCCATTGTATACATAAACCACATCTTCTTTATCCATTCATCTTTCTATGGACACCGAGGCTCCTTCCACAGTTTGGCTATTGTGGACATTGCTGCTAGAAACATCGGGGTGCAGGTGTCCCCGTGTTTCATTGCATCTGTATCTTTTCTCAAAGCTGTATCATGCAGTGGTTTAGAGAGTGGGTCTTGGATTTACCCAATCTAGGCTTAAATTCTCACTCTACCTCTTTCTAGCTGTGTGAGCTTGCGCAGGTTACTTACCTACAAGCCTCAATTTCTTAATCAGTAGGTTCATTGTGAAGGGCAAAAGTTAGCTCATTGTAAAGTGGTTAGCTCATTGCCTGGAGTGTAGTAAGCACTAAATATTTACTAACTATAAAATATGTCATGTTGCATGCTTAGCTAAGTACTATTTGCAGATAGAGGGTTCAAGCATATAAGTGAAATGATGGGGTCATTTCATATGTGATCTAAAGTCTTTTGGGTGACACAAAGGACAGTTTGAGATTTGCCATGTTCGGGAACTGAAGGGTGCAACTGATGGCATGGGAGAGTTGGTTTGCCTTGTAGAGGTGAATTATGATCCTACAAAGGGCATACTTCATTGATGATTCTTAGTAACGTCAGATATTTTCCATCAACCAAATCACAGCGTAGGCTGCTGTGGTTTTTGGTGGGCAAATGTGAACTTTGTCTTAAAATGCTGATATGCAGGAACATGCAGAAAAGTGTTTTGTAAAGGGAAAGTGGGCAAGTACAGATTTAAGCTACACAGCAAAATTCAAAATTCTTTCAAAAATTGTCTAGTGCTTACTTATAGAGATGTGGGGGTCTTCTTAGCCAAAAGAAGCCCAAATGTTTCTTTTGTTACAAATGTGAAATATCTATATAACTGTTACTAAGCCAGCATTATACTGTAGTTTTTATTCTTTTATTTAATACTGTATTTAATGGAATCCCAGGGACAACCCAGTGGAAGATATATCATTGTTTATGTGCCCTTGAAAAAGAAAAAAGTAATGTCTAAGATGAGGTGTCTAATAGGATGCCTGCTTAAAGTTGTAATGTCAGGGGCCATTCCTTCCATATAGGGATAAGTGAAAAACTTATCACACAGGAAGGGACAACAAAGGAACTAACACATCTGAGATTTGACTTTGGTAGAAGGAAGAAAAAATATGTCCACTAAGATTTTGAATTGCAAGTTGGTTCTGATAAATATTGAAGTCTGACCGTACAGTGTCAGTGTAAGTTAAAAAAAATACGTAGGCAGATAATGTAAAGTGGATTCAGATTGAGAGGGCCCCTGATGAATGATAGGAGTAGTTGTAAATTCTGTCTGCAAGAACTCAGCTTCCATCTGGGCCTCCAGCAATGTGAAGGCACATTCCTTAAATCAGAAATGATAAAATGTGAAAAAAAAAATGGGCAGTTTAGATTGATGACATATGGTGTGTCATAGTTACACAACTAGTTATTAAAATAATTTTTCTTGTAATGTTTGTAAGGTGGTGGCTTGTCAGTAGATTGGAGGAAAAATCCACAGGGGAATGAGATGAAATTCTTTTTCTGAAATCGAACATTCTGGAGGGAGACCAGTGTGGAATAATAAATCACATTTATATAAATTGCAACTATATTCTCTAATAAAAATAATTTATGTTACTTAAATGTTTAACAAGCATTTTGCTTAAGTAGCAGAACTTATGGAGTAGCTAAAGATTCTAAGGATACCTGGCGGGCAAAGGAATGCCTTCCCGAAGAGGTGACTTGTATGGTAGGGTTACATAAGCAAAGTGAAGTTTAAAATATAGGTAATTACTTGGCTATTTGGGATACTACTGTATTTCCAATGTTTTTGTCTGAAAGCTTTTTATCTGCAACAAAAATCAAGGTTAATGATTTTTCTTTTTTGCTTGCAATGGCCACATATTGTCCTCTGTTCTCTACTTTATGTTTCGAATTTGTCCTAGTCAGAATAATATATGCTTGTAGCATTCCTTTGCCCACCCTTCCCCAATATCTTCTCTTTGTCTCCCAGAATATTAGAATATATGTTTTAACTAATAACTTATTTTTATTAAAATAAGCTGTGGTCATCAAGACAGTGTGGTACTGGCACAAAAACAGACACATAGATCAGTGGAACAGAGTAGAGAATCCAGAAGTGGACCCTGAACTTTATGGGCAACTAATATTCGATAAAGGAGGAAAGACTATCCATTGGAAGAAAGACAGTCTCTTCAATAAATGGTGCTGGGAAAATTGGACATCCACATGCAGAAGAATGAAACTAGACCACTCTCTTTCACCATACACAAATATATTCTAATAACTATTATGTGCTTATTAAAGCATTCCTTTGCCCAGTGCCTTCTCTACTATCCCCCTAGAATATTAGAATATATTTTTAATTGATTTAGTAATTTTTATTAAAATATATATACTAATAGCAGTATAGGCACATTATATTTGGAATATTATAATATACTCTAATTCTAATATATATATAAATACATATTCTAGTATTTCAAATAATATGCCTATATACTGCTACTTCATATATCAATTTCAGCCATTATTGATTAAATCCATCAGTTTTTATAAAATTGTGATCATGTCAATATTCTTCCATTTTCTAGCCATGGAATATTCTGTGATCAGGTTTCTTGAGTTACTAAGAGCTTCTCTTTTTTTGCCATTTGCTTCATTTTCATATACCTATCTAAATTTTTTCCCCCAAAAAACAGCACTAGATGTATCAGATTTCTAGGAATAATTCTTTTTCAAATGCTCATACAGGTCAGATCACATATCCATTCTGTTTATTTTCCTGCCCTGCCCCCGTGGACTGGTTTTCTCTTGGTCTGGTGCATGGCCATCTTCCTCAGGCTGTCCTGGGCTCTGTTTTCTTCTATTCTCTGTCACCTCTTGTGCTTTACTCCGTAGTTTTGCTGGAGCACGTTTGTCAATAGCTTCCTGAGAAAGAATGTATGAAAGGTAAATCAGTGAAAATATCTTTAATCTGTTCTCTCACTGGACTGATACTTTGGGTGAGATAAGTCTGAATGAGCATTTTCCCCCAGCATTTTCGGAGTTTCTGTGCGAAGTCTTTCTGCGATGAGATGTTTCATTCTCTTTCTTTTACACGTGGCCTGTTTTTCTTTCTGGTAATTTAAAATTTTTCTTTTTATCACTGATATTCTGAGTTATATATAGTGATTGGCTTTGGTATGGGATTTTTGTTAATCATTTTTCTAAGCCCTTGATGGGCACAGATAGGCTAAAGCTATGGTTTCCAAACTGTGTGCCACGGGGCCATACGGTGCCCCAGTGAACTTACAAAGGGGCCATGGAATATTTTCAAATTTCAAGGAAAGCAGGAACATCTTTTGGACTTGGCAAACTATTAACTGGAGTTTCACTATTAGATTGCTACATTCCACCATGATGTAATATCTTTGCAAAACTGTGTTTTATTTTTGTTTTGTTTTGTTTTTTTTTTGCAGTTGCTATGATTTCAAAGCAAACAAACAAAAACAAGTACCACACAAAACAAAAAGCAATATGGAATAGGAAATGAGGGTGGCGATATCTAATATGATTGATCCCAAGTTTTGAGAAGTTGTATAATGCCCAACTGGTGCTAAATTTTTAGGATATGAAGATGTACTTATTGTTTGGATTCAATTACTTAAAACACTGAATTGGAAGGTATCTCTTTGGGTCTAGGAGTGTCATTAAAAAAAAGTAACTGAGACATTAAGAGTGCCATTTAATGAGTAGACTAGGATCTGTAGTCTGAAGACTCTTAAACTCCAGTTCTGGAACATTTTCTTCTTTTATTTGACAATTCCTCTCCTTCCTTTTCTTTGCTTCTGTGCATAGAAATTCTTCTGGTTGGATGCTGGACCTCTGCATTGATACTGAACTGAAAAATAAGCTGACTTTTGTTCTGTCTTGTTGGTTTTTCTCTAGTTGTCCTTCTCTGTTTATTTTTTGTTCTTTTTCATGGAGAATTACTAGATTTTTATCTGCAGCTCTTGTATTGATTTCTTTTTTTTTACATTTCATCTGTCATATCACTAAGTTCCAAGAACATTTTCTTATTCTCATTGTTCATTGTTTTAATAGCATCCTCTTGTTTTGTGGATGCAACATCTTTGCTGATCTCTCTGAGTGTATTAATAGTTTTTTGAGATTTTTTTCCCACCAGTATTGACTCGGATGTCTCCAAGTTCCTTTCTCTCTGCTTCACTTTTCAGTGTGTTGTGCATATCTAATAGTTTCATCTATTTTGAGATTTGTTCCATTTTTGTATTCCCCTAGAGGCAGAACCTGAGATGCAGATCTCAGGGGTAAGACATTTATTTGGGATGTAAGCCTAGGAAGCACTGATGGTAGAGTGGGGACATAAGATAGTAAAGGGAATGAGCCCGTCAAGGGCCCACCATGGGCCACTCAGTCACTCTGGCACTTGGCTTATTTCCACCCGAGGCATAAAGAAGCAAATAAAACTTACTCACCAACTCTTCACTCATCTTTTGTTAAGGGCTACTCCTGGGGGCATTAACTTCTCTGGTAGTGCTGTTTGGCATCCCTGTGAGGTCAAGAATACTCACTTGCCAAAAAAGATGCCGCTGGGCAGAGAACAGGCATTCCCTGTAAGCAGCCTTCTCTGCCTGTAGACCCAACTGCAGAGGAGACATGTGCTAACATGCTCCTGCAAAACCACATTGCCTAATTTTTTTTTCAAGATTTTATTTGTTTATTCCTGAGAGAGATAGAGACATAGGCAGAGGGAGGAGCAGGCTCCATGCAGGGAACCTGGTGTGGGACTCGATCCTGGGACTCCAGGATCATGACCTGAGCGGAAGGCAGATGCTTAACCTCTGAGCCACCCAGGCGTCCCCCACATTGCCTAATTTAAACGTGTTTAGAGGAAATAATCCAAGTGGAAGATGGGCTGCACTCAGATCCAGACACATTTCCGTCCCAAAACTGTTCATAAAGGCTGGTTCAGGCATGATCAAGATGGAATATACTGTCCTCGGAAAGGTTTGCAAAGCAACATTCTGGCTACCTATGTCTGATTTTTAATTTCTTTAAATGTGTGGTTCATAGAGAGTCTTGCAGATCCAGTTAGTTGATTGCAGTTTCTGCAGGAAGATTATGCACAAGTTAGATTAATTGAGCTGAAAGGGAGTATTGTGTTTCTCAACCTCAGTCCTATTGACATTTTTAGATAAGGAGTGGGCAGGACCAAAGTGGACAAACTAGGTATGTGACCTTGACAGAAGACTTACCTGCCTAGAACTCAGTTTCCTTGTAGCAAACAGGGAGATGACAATAGTACTTTTTTCCTTGTAGGACTGATGTGGGAATTAAACGAGTTAATATAGAATTCAATATAGTATCTAGCACAAAGAGTTCAAAGTGTGTTGGCTATTTTTTAAAAAGATTTTATTTATTTATTCATGACAGACACACAGAGAAAGAGAGAGGCAGAGACACAGGCAGAGGGAGAAGCAGGCTCCATGCAGGGAGCCTGACATGAGACTCGACCCCGGGTCTCCAGGATCACCCTGGGCTGAAGGCAGCGCTAAACCGCTGGGCCACCCGGGCTGCCCAGCGTTGGCTATTTTTATGCACTATTTGTCTATCTGTCTTTCCGTAATAGACTGTGATTCTAAGAGAAGGGGTCAGGTCTTTTCCATCTTAGAACTTTAGAGAATTAAAGAGAATTGACCCATTGGCAGTTGCTGTTGGTCATTGGCCATGGCCCTAACATGACACAATTTGGCCAAAACGTAAGAAACAAACAGCTTTGGTTGGTGAGACTTATTGACTGTAAATATAACATTCATAGCATTGGGTCGACAGCTGCTAGAGAATGTCTTTAGGCCCCATTTCTATCCCCAGTTGAAAGAGGGCCTAGGTTAACTAAGCCAGGTGATCCTTCCTTTTAAAATGTGGAAAATAGAATTTTGCAGTGGATTTACTAGTTTTCAAATATTTGAAAAGCTTTAAAATTTTTATATGGATACATCTTATTTTGAGTTATATAACTCATGTCTTAGGATCATTATTTCTCATTTTTCCAGAGACTGTACTCTCCATAAATTTGCCTCAATAGTCATGAAATGACAGGAGACCAGGTTACTAGTATGGTAGTTTTATCGCTCTGTAGCTATCAGGGAAAAATAATTAATATACCTTTTTAACTGCTCCAAGAATTCACGTTGTGTATTTTTTGAAAAGGCCCATAAAGCCTGGAAGAATTATCCGAGACAACAAGCTTTTTACAGAAGGAATCTCAGACACTGATGTGTAAAATTCCATTCTCAGCTAGTTTATTTATTTATTTTTTTGGTTATGTTCATAATTGCCTCTTTGTGTGCCTCTAATGTAAAACACGCAGGCAAAATATACCTTGGGAAAACCAGAAGTTTCCCTTGCCATAGTTGTAGGGACAGAATGTACATAAGAAAACGCATACAGCACTTTTGCCAGAGGAGTGTTACAGATAGTGAATGCTATGCATATAATGAGGGAGGGATTGTGAACGTCGGGAACAGTTTTGCAGAGCCAGGGCAGGGCCTGAACCAGGCTGGAGGAAGTCGTTCTTGTCTACCACTGCCTACTTCCAGGCTGTGTGAAGATGGCATCCTTGCCAGGTGGAGTGGCCTCCCTCTGTCCACTTGCCAGCCTCCCCTGGCATGGCATAGACTCCTGTGGCAGGACTCAGGCCCTGGGCACCTCTCACTTCACACACCCTGCCTGTCAGCCTCCATAAACAGACTTGTTTTGCTGGGTGTTGGCTTCCCCTCTGGTCTTTCTGATGCTTTTACAGATTTACCATCGTTACAGGTTCAATGTGTCCCTTCCACATTCATACGCTGAAGTGCATACCCCTGGTACCTCAGCATGTGGCATCTGCAAACAGGGTCATAGCAGACATGGTTGATTAAGATGAGGGGTCGGGGGTCCCCCAGCTAATATAACTTCTGTCCTTATAAAGAAGTTGAGATTTGGACACAGACCCCACACACAGAGAATCCCATGTGAACATGAAGGCAAAGATTGGGGTGATGGATTTATAAGCCAAGAAATGCTAAAGGTTGCCAGGAAACCCCCAGAAGCTGGAAGAGGCCTGGAACAGACTCACCCTCACAGAAGGGACCGACCCTGCCAACACTTCGACTACCGACTCTTGGCCTTCGGGACCGTGAGAGAATGCTTCTGTGGGTTGAGCCACTGAGTTGGTGGCACTTGGCTCTAGCAGCCCTAGCAAAACAATTTCACCTCCTATGGGAGGCGTTGGAATACATCTCATAAAAATTTGGCAGGGAGTTTAGGGAATGGGCAAATAGTAATTGAGATCTAGCACGATTTTTCTTTTTTGTCAAGTGTCTAATGAGACCATCTGTCTTTGCAAAGTGTTCAAATAAATTTCTCTAGTGTGTTAGTCAAAATTGACAGGGCTAGGCATTGGCAAAGGTTGTTACTGGTGGTGGTGGTACATAGGGCACTGCTAAATTGTGCTCTCATGTGTGCTAGCCTTGCCATAGTACTGTTACTTGGGAGCAATTTTTCTTTTTGTGTGAGGCAAAACTTGATATCCAGGCTCCTGAAATCATTCATCTAATTCCCAAAATCTTCACATGCAGGGTTACTGGATAAAATAGGGTTATTTGATACAAATAACTTTTCTGAGTATAAATATGTCCAAATATTGCATGGGGCATACCCTGCTAAAAAAATATTTTTTTGGGGGGTGGTGGTGCCTGGGGAGCTCAGTTGGTTAAGCATCTGCCTTTGACTTGGATCATGATCTCAGGTTCCTGGGATTAAACCCCATGTCGGGCTTCCTGCTTAGCGGGGACCCTGCTTCTCCTTCTCCCTCTGTCTCTGCCCCCCACTCACACTATTTCTCTCTCTCAAATAAACAAACAAATAAATAAATAATGTTAAAAAAATATTTGTTGGGGCATCTGGATTGCTCAGTCGGTTAAGTGTTTGCTTTCAGGTCAAGTCATAATCTCAGGGTTCTGGGATTGAGCCCCATGTCGGGCTCCTTGCTCGTAATGAGTCTGCTTCTCCTTCTTCCTCTGCTTCTTCCCTACTTACGCTCTCTCCCGCACACTCTATTTCAAATAAAGAAGTAAAAATCTTAAAATATGTATTTGTTGTTTATCTACAGGTCAAATTTACATGGGCATCCTATGTTTTTATAGCTAGAGCTGACAGCCTGATTTACATGGCTTTCAAAATTGTGACCTTACAGACAGCCAGGGACAAAACCATGAGTCAGTAGAGAGAGACTAATTGGGAGATGGATCATTGAAAATGGTTTTGTGACCATGAAAGTAAACCAAGAAGCTGCTCAGAAGGCGTGGCCATGGCCCTTCTCAGGCCCTTCTGAAAACAAGAGAGCAGCAGAATGAGCTTGTGATTCCTTCTCCAAAGACTGTGCCTCCTCCCCGTTTTAGAGGGACCAGAGTTTGAAGCAGCAGATAAGAAATGGTCACAAGGGGCAAGGAATTAAATGACCATAATTCCAGGATCAGCACTGACTGAATTACTAATAAAAACTAATATTACCATCATGACCTGAAGTAGTTAGCATCTGAGAATTGAAGAATTGGCATCTTGATATTATAGCTACAAAACTAATTGTTAATAACAGCTAATTGTTATTAGGTGTTATAACAACCCCTTTATATTTTTACCCTGCTTTCTTTCTGGCACCTCAAAGTACAGATTTTTATATGCTCCTGTATACACATATGCTGTACTGTATGTTGTTGATGGGTTTCTTATCCTTCTCCCCTGTTCACAGCTGTATTCCCAATGCTTAGAGGATTACATGGAGCTTAGTGGGCACTCAGTAAATACTAGTTGAATGGATGAACCAATCAATAGCTTTCTTTAGCCTAAGACTCTACAGAGGACCTCCAGTTAGTTTGAAAGACTCTACAGAGGACCTCCAGTTAGTTTGGATGAACCAATCAATAGCTTTCTTTAGCCTAAGACTCTACAGAGGACCTCCAGTTAGTTTGAAAGAGGGTTCTCCCTCTTTCTATGGGAGGCCTGAGAAATTTCTTCTGTTGTGAATTAACTTGGGCGGGTGGGGCCTGAGAGCCGTGGTAAGAGAAGTTTAGACAGCAAGATCCTCATTCCAGCATTCTGTTGGAAGTTAGTGAGTTGTATCAGGCTTCAGGACATCTTGTGGTCTAAAGGATCTCTTGAGGTCTCTCCAGCTTCTTGCTAACTGGTGGTGATGTAGCCAGTCTTCATATTGAATCCACCAGCTGCTTGCTCATTCTTCCAGTTTGATTCATGAAGGGAAAAGGAGATAGATGGGAAGAAGATTTCATTTCCTAGATCTTACCCTATTATTGTCACAACTAAACCCAGTTGTGGGATTTTTTTCTTTCCACACCTTAAAAAAATTTTTTTTAAATCATGCTTGACCTGTATGAAAAATGACTTGAAGATGGGGCACCTCGGTGGCTCAGCGGTTTAGCGCCTGCCTTTGACCCAGGGCCTGATCCTGGAGACCCAGGATCGAGTCCCACGTCAGGCTCCCTGCATGGAGCCTGCTTCTCCCTCTGCCTGTGTCTCTGCATCTCTCTCTGTGTCTTTCATGAATAAATAAATAAAATCTTTTTTAAAAAAGTTGAAGCATATATTTATCATTGAGAAAGATACTGTGAGGTAGTCACAGTTACAAAAGTTCTTTGAGGGGCACCTAGGTGACACAGTTAAGCGTCTGCCTTCACCTCAGGTCATGATCTTGGGGTCCTAGGATCCAGCCCCACATTGGGCTCCCTGCTTAGTGGGGAGTCTGCTTCTCCCTTTCCCTCTCCCCTCTCCCTGCTGGTGCTCTCTCCCTCTCTCTCTTCCTCAATAAATAAATAAACTCTTTAAAAAAAAATGTTTTCTCAGGTGCTTCAGTTCACAAGTATACGAAGATGACAAAACAAATCCAGTTTTTTTTGGGGGGAGGAGTTTGTTGTTCTTTGGTAGCAGCATTAAAATTCAGATTAAATCTTTGATTGTTAATGTGTTCTAGAGTCTTGTAAATGGGATTTTTAAAAATCACCTTAGGAAAATCGGTATTTGACTAGTTAAAACAATGTAGAGTTTGAAGTTATCTAGCTGATTTGCACAACTTGTGCCCTCACTGCCAAAATCTTTATAATTCTGGTTGTCAGAAGCCTAGGACTTTGGGGGGTGGGCACGGAGTGGTGAGGGGGTAGGAAGAAGTTTTTGAACTGAAGTTGGGTTGGTCCCTCGAATGAAACACTTGATAGATGGTGTGCTGATAGATTACATTTGGGGACAGCATTTCTTCACAGGAAGCCTGTGTCCTCTCTCTCAGACCCCAGCCTGCCTTATCTTTTTAGCAGCATGATTAGCAGTGGTTGCTGCAATTGCTATGGAAAAATCCACTGGGAGGTTATCATATTTAATGTTTCAGAAAACTTCCTTTTGAAGGCGATAACAGTATTTCTTAATCATTGTGCCGTTGGGCAAGCACAGGTGTGTTGCATACCGTTAAATCACTCTATCCTTAGGACATAATGTTGTTCTTTGAAAGTATTTGGCTCTCCTTCTACCTTTTTCCTCCAACTCCCTCTTTATGCCAAAGAAAGCACATTTCCCAGACTTACTCTCCACACCCAGCAAGGTATTCTTTCAGAAATCCTGAGTGATTTTTTTTTTTAACTCATTCTACCCCAGTTGCATCTCCAAGCTCACGATGCATGTTGCTTACTCAGTTTCCGTCTGTGCATATTGACTGCGGATCTCCTGTGTTCCAGGTGTTCTAGCAAATTCCAGAGATAGAAGCTTAGTAACGGAGCACCTTCGCTCAGGGTGTTTATGATCCAAGGGAGGAGGAGCCCTACAGAGTCCATGTTCTCTCTTCTTCCATTGGAATTTGCTTTGCACTGAATCCGGGAGAACTATGGTGAAAGAGATAGTAATAAAAAAGGTGGGTTGGAATTGTATTTTGGTCAGTTTTGGTTACGTTCAAGGTATGAGTCTTAAAAGGCAAGTGATGGAAAAGCAGAGGACTTCTTTCCATGAACCAGTTCAAAGACATTTTGTAATGCCAGCTACTTTGTCATTGTAACCGTGACATGAACCCAAATCTTTGGTCGGCTTTCTGAACCTGCTACACTTTCAGCCCCAGCCTTTTTTTTTTTTTTTAACTTTCCGGGTAAACTCTATGCTTCAGCTAAATTCTTCTACTTCTTACCTCCTGCCACACTGTGCAATAGAGGACCTGCCTCAGTATTTGGCTAGCCCCAGGCAATGAGTAGGTATTGAAGGATGAATGGATGAATATGAATGTATGTATTTCCTCTGCCCTGCTGTTTTTTAACATCATTTTGCATTTTATGCGAAGAGTATTGCAATTCCAAATTCCCTACAGAGAAGGACTCTGATTGGTGTGACCTAAGTCAGGTGTGTCTCTCCTTTGTCTAGATAGCTGTGTCCAGGAAAGCAGGCCACATGACCAGCTGCTCGCTCAGCAGGGATTCTAAGCACATTCCCTGGGAAGGGTGTCATGAGTATGACTTTCCACACCTCTGAATA
The DNA here is from genome assembly GCF_011100685.1 of Canis lupus familiaris. Classification (NCBI taxonomy): domain Eukaryota; kingdom Metazoa; phylum Chordata; class Mammalia; order Carnivora; family Canidae; genus Canis; species Canis lupus. The sequence continues at coordinate 19,994,255 of NC_049234.1, read as the reverse complement.
GCTTAAGGGGCAGAGTTCATTGAAAGATTGTAGAGGATCAAGTATGTGGAAGGGGCAGGAGGGAATGTGGAGTTTGCTGATTTTTCTTCTTTGCCCTTGAAGGTGGACAGAAGTCAAAGGAGTGGCGCAGAACTGGAAAGAGTTACAAACGAATACAAAGGAAGTGGTATTTTCAAGGGAAAGCCAGGCTTTCATCAGGGCAAGTAGAAGGAGGAGGAGGAAGTGTTTGAAAAAAGATTAAAGATAAGGAGAAAGAGTTTTTTTTCATGACAGAGCATAATTCATTTTGTTTTATGCTTTAATTATAGGTATTGACATAATTTTTCTCCTGATCTCATTGTGATACATAGGGCACTTACTGAATATGCAAGACTGAGTCTAATGTGTAATATTACTTTTATTTTAAACAATGCATTCCAATTCTAAACAGTAATACTACAAATTTGAGGAAAGAGACCTACTTGGAGGTTAGGATTTGTGAATAATTGTTGAGTGACTCAGTGAAAAGTGAGTGAATGAATGAATGAAGTAGCAGAAACCAGCCAAGGGTGAGAAGTAGGTGTATTTGGGAAATTATCAGCTTTATATAATTTACTCTCATGGGAAATATTTGCTATTCTCCATTAGTTTGCTGCCAGCACTTGTTTTCAAAATTAACCCAGAATAGTTGTCCCAAGTTAGATACAATTGCAAAAGCTCTTTAGGTTAATAAACTATTGCTTATTTTAGGAGAACTATTGATTAGACAGACCTAATAATAAGAAGAAATTTTTCCCCTTTTAAGTGTCTTGTGATGTGCCCTTGCTGTCAAGACCTGTAGAACATTTGACTAGAAATCCAAAGGAAGCTTCTTGTCCTTGTTTTTCTTTCTGAGTAAAAAGCAGAAGGTAAATATCACGGTCAAATGAAAAAGTAAATTGGATTTTAAATTTTTATGTGTGTTTCCCCGGCTTAAGGGGCTGAGACTTCATTCAGCTGCACGGTTATAATTGACAGGCCCCCCTAAAATGTGATGTAGCCACTTGAGGGTTGACTCTTTTAATGTAGTTATTAGGTGAATGCTTTTACATTGTTGGATGTTGGACTTTGTTGTAGAACAGCTGTTGTTTATAACATTTTGTGTGTGTAAATGCATACATGTTTATTTATAATTTAAATCATTATTGCTTCCTTTGGTCCCAAAGCATCCTAGAGTACTTATTCACTTAGAGGCAATAATATTATGGTTAGCAATCTCCATTTTACTTAGTGGAGGGTTCAAAACTAGGTAATATAAAATGAATTTCTGGCTAGTAAATCTTGTTTTCCAATTGATTTTAACTTTTAATGGGATATGCACCCAGAAAAAAAAAATCTTCTGTAAACTCTATAAATGTCTGGGGGAAAACTTCAAGGATTTGGTCATCTCTTAGTGTTATGGGTTAAATTATGTCGCCTCCCCCACCAATTAATGTTGAAGTCCTAACCTTCCCTGCTCCCCATACCTCAAAAGGCAACCTTATTTGGAAACTGAAATGTTGGAGATGTAATTAGTTAGGAGAGGCCATACTGGAGTAAGGTGAGCCCATAATCCAGTATCACTTAATAAAATTCTTGTAAGAAGGGAAATATGGACAGGCAGCCATTCATAGAAAGGAAACCATATGAAGGGATGTAGGGAGAAGTTGGTTATCTCATAGCCATTGAGAAAGTCCCAGAACACAGTCCCCAAAGGAAACCAACCCTTCTGGCACCTTGATTTTGGACTTCTGGTCTCCAGAATTGGGAGACCATAAATTTCTGTTGCTTAAGCCACCCAGTTTGTGATATTTTGTTAGAGCAGCAGCAGCTGATTGATATACTTGGCCACTTAGAGGTGGTCATACGGGGGTGTCACTGTACCTCCTTCCGTGACTTTTAGGAAACCAATTCGATATCCTAGCCAATGGTACTTTCCTTCTTCTCCATAGCATTTATTTATTTATTTATGAAAGATTTTATTTATTTATTTGAGAGCAATAACTAGAGAGAGCATGAGTGAGGGGGTGGGGAGGGGGGAGCAGCAAAGAGAGAAGGAGAAGCAGACTCCCTGCTCAGATAGAGCCCAGGGGCTCCATTTCAGGACCCTTGGATCATGACCTGAGCCGAAGGCAGATGCTTAACCAACTGAACCACCCAGGTGCTCATTCTCTGTAACATATGTGATGTCAAATAAGGCTGAGATGTGATAGAATAATTGTCCAGGAAGGCCTATAGTATAGTCTGAAACTTCCTGAATAAGAATAAATCCACTTCTTGTTTTGTGAGATTCATTAAAAAAAAAAAAAAAAAAAAAAAAAAAAAAGGGCAGTTGGATAACCCGTGGATAAAATACAGACCTAGTAGAGTGGCTTCTTACTTTGGCTATACATTTTGTGGCCTTAGGCCTTAACTTATATATCTGGTTTCTCAGTCTTTTTCTTTGTAAAAATAATCTCTTTCTGCTTTGTGGGTATATATCCAAAAATGTATATTACACAAGATGAAGTAAGTATACATGCAATAGTGATATTTAATTGCTTTTTCTCACTTTCATATTATTCAAATACAAATGCCACTGGTTTAAAAAAAATTGCAAAGTACAGAATGTCTTAGAATGAAAAGCACAGTCTCTTGCCCCATCCATCCCCACCCTCCCCCCGCCCCTAGCTTCCAGCCCACTTCCTAGAGGAAACCACTTGTAACAGTTTCCATATTTAGTTCTTTCAGTGGTTACCACCCTAACTTTAATAATATGCTTATGCTACATTTCCTTGACATTAACTCTAGATATTATCTTTTCACTCCCTACCACTTACTTGTTTTAAAGTGAAGAATCACTGATTCAGCAGACATTCCTGATAGCCTGTAGGTCAACAGGCCTCTTTAGGGCTCTCACTCTCTAGGGACCTAATTTGAGAAAAAAGGCTTTAGCTTCACTCAAAGGGAAACCTGGGATGAGATGATCTCCACGGGGCACAACACAAGACGACAAGAGCTTGGTTTAATTACTCAAGCTCCAATTGGGCCCGAGTTATTTTTTTGCTCTTTTATATTTTTCTGTCTGCATTTGTTTATTTTAAATGAGATAAAATAAAACACAAACTGAACTCAGAATATCCTGTGTTACATTTATGAAAGGAAAAATGTCTATACTAATAGCTTGAAAAAATTAAGAGATATCTCACAGATAAAATGCTTTCTCTTCAGTCTTAAGTACTAACCAAACTGCTGTTATCAGTTGATGTTCATTGGTGGCACCAGCTTGTTTTGGTTTTGTAGCTTACCCCTTCCAGAAAATTGCAGTTGACTATCCAAAGAATAAGACAGGGAGCTGAAGAAACCATTCCTGTTTCTTGGAAACACAGCATTGCTATAACTCAGGGTTTTTTTTGGAAATTCTGTTAAGCCAATGACTGATTCACAATTTACAAAAACTTTTTGTCATCCATAAGGACAAGGATTTTCATGTTTACTGCTTAGGGTTCCTTTGAGCCCAATCAGATTTCTAGCCCTTGATCATATTGGATAGTCTCACCAGCACTGGTGTTAATGGGGTCTTGGACTTAACTATTTACCACAGCCACAGATCAGTATTCAGGCATAGCTGGAAAAGATGTTAAAGGATGTGTCTGCAAATGGGACACACAAATTTGGTGTGGTAGTGGTGGGGAGTGGTGGTGAAAGGAATGTAGAAGGGGTTGTGTTTCAGTGCTTTTTTTGCTACTTATTAGCTCTCTTCCTGGAAACTCTCTCTTGCCTGTTGACTTCACAAGAGCAGCTTTTCCTAGTTCTGTTTTGCCACTTGCCTTTTTTCACTAAATCGTCATTCCCCATCTGCCTCTAATAGACTTTGGTAAGGTTCTGTCTGTATCTGCTGCTTGTCTACTTCTGTGGTCTCACCTGTCACTTAGCTGCACACAACTCTCAAATCCCTTTCTCTAGCTGCTACCTCTATTCTGAACTCCACAAAGGCCCACTGGACATTCTTGCATGAATGACCCAGACATTTCTCAAAAGTGGCATGCCCCCAGCCACGTTTCACTCCCCTGCTCAAATGTACCTCCTCCAATGCCTTTCAGCTGGGGAATAAACTCAAACTTCTCCTATTGATCCAAATCAGGAAACTGAGGCTCGGATGCTCTGTATCTGCCCATCTCTTAGAGCTCTGTTCATTGTCCCCTGACAGCTTGCACATCCTTACACTTCTCTCTGTGCCCACTCCCCTTGTCCTAGTTGGGTCTTAACCATCCTGTTTCTCCACTGTAGCAATGTCTTCATGGTTGTGCTATCACTCATCAGCCTCTCTGATCTTCTGTTTTCAATTTTTTTAGGCCAAAATGATTTTACTTGATAGAAGTTGTGATCATGTCATTTGCCAGCTCAGGAATCCTTACCTGGATCCCTAGTGACATCAGGGTGTAAGTGAAACTTCATAGCCTAACATCCACCACTGTTTCATCTGTCCCCACTGGGGTTCATTCAAAATAACATGTTCAGGGCCCCATGTGGAGCCTGGCGCACAGGGGAGGCCTGATGAACACATGAAAAAGGAATGATTGGATGGATGCATGAATCAGTGACTCAACAGGTATTGACCTAGCAAACATGTGTCGCATGTTGCCAAGAAATGTACTTTCCTCCTTCTAAATGAGTGAAATTCGGCAGCCCCGGTGGCACAGTGGCTTAGTGCTGCCTGCAGCCCGGGGTGTGATCCTGGGGACCTAGGATCGAGTCCCACATCGGGCTCCCTGCATGGAGCCTGCTTCTCCCTCTGCCTGTGACTCTGCCTCTCTCTCTCTCTCTCTGTGTGTGTGTGTTTCTCATGAATAAATAAATAAAATCTTTAAAAAAATGAGTGAAATTCTTTTCAGTATGTCATTTTGTGAAGTTTGTCATTACTATCTAGTCTCCGCGTCCTCCCAATTTGTGATTTGGGGGCATTTTATTTATGCCCCAGTAATAGCAGTTAAGAGATATCATGGTGATTTAAAAAAAAATTATTCTTGAAAGACAGACATGGTAGGGAGAGAGAGAGGCAGAGAGAGAGAATCCTCAAGCAGGCTCCCCATGGAGCATAGAGCCTCATATGGGGCTCATTCCCAGAACCCTGAGATTGTGATCTGAGCTAAAACCAAGGGTTGGACACCTAACCGACTGAGCCACCCAGGGGCCCCTCATGGTGATTTATGTGTGTGCTGGGTGCTCACAGAGACTGAGACCCCCCTTGTGGCAATGGAAGCTCAACCCCTAACACAAAGCCTGACACACATAGGTAATCAGTCAGTCCACATTTGAATTACCACTGCCACTAATTTCTTTCAGGGTCTCATTATATTTCTCCCGATGTCCTGTAATAGCTTCCTGAGTGTTTGCCCCGCCTCTGTGCTCTCCTCCTGAAATTGACTCTTCACAGCCCTGCTAAGATGAATTCTTTTGTCCTGGAAATGGAAACGTGTGCAGAAGTGCTAGAACCCTGGTGAAATGAAGGGTTGGGACTCCCTAATTTGGAGGTTGTTGCCTTCCTAAAAGCAACCGGCATTTTTCCCTTTTTGGGTGACTGATCATTCTAGAGCTTTTAAGCATGCCACATTGCAAGATAAATAGAATATCATTTTGCAGGGTACAGAAGATCCTTCAATAAATTTTAGCTGCTTAGCCATTTCACAGGATTTGTGCTTTGAGAGTAAATAGAGTTACTTAGGAGGCTATGTTCCAGGAAGGAGACATATTTAAGCCTAAAATGAACTTAATAACTCTGTATTTTCCCTGCTAACAGGAATCTTGGAAACCACCTGAGTTGTATCAAATAAATACAGTGATTGCAGTTTGACTAGATTATGTCCATGTGCACATAAAGTCTGGATGTGGCCGAAGCAAATGGCCATGCATTGTTAACAGAGCTGTAGTTTGCAAAACAGCTAAATAAGTTTCAGACTTGAGAAAGGACAGAGTTCAGGGAAACATCAGCCTCACCAAAGTGTTTCTGCTGCTGCTGCAAATGCCACCGTTAATTGGAATTGCTTATTACTTCGGTTACTTTCAATAGTGCTTTGGGGGATACTGTTGCCTTCATATTGTGTAAATCTGTCCCTGCCACTAGTGACTGGACAACCTAGGGCATTTTTATGGGCAGCCTATTACCTGAGACTGGGCATCTAGTTTCCTGTATCACAAGGGGACATTTCTCCTGGGATTCTACCATCTGTTCAAAACCTTAACCATTTTGGTAGGAAAAATGTGGTCCTAATAATGTTTGCCAGTCACCTGTGGCTTGCAAAATGCTTAATGCTTATTAACTCATTAATCCTCTCCATGAACTCTGTGAGGAAGGTACATGTCAAGTCGTGTTTTCTTCCTTCCAAGGGCTATGGATTTGAAGCACAGATTTGCATAGGCGGTTTAGGCACATTTATGGGAAATCTTGAGAACTGACCCTACCATTTTGAGGTATTGGAAACCAACCAATACCTTTGGCAGCTGATTCTCTCTCTTTTTTTTTTTTTGTTCCTCCCCTGTATCTCCAAGATGATTCTCCACTTTCTAGCCACCAATGAGAAATCCTCATTGGGAAAATCTAGCAGGAGACACTGGCTGAAAAATAAAACTTTGAGAGCAATAGCTATTGTTTGGGTGGGGAATACATACCTGTAACATCAAGACCATGCTGCGTGATCTTGGGGTTTTTCCAAATCCAGCATTTTGGTTGGTCTTTGAGTGTCCTGTTTACCCGTGAGTAAGGGTTTACTTAAACATCTGTTTTCTCCTAATCCCCTCAAAAACATTTATGAATAAAACCATGGCAGGTGCTCTTTCAGGGGACCTAGTCTTTGGCTTCTGGAGAATTCTGTCCTTTCTCATTGTAAATCGAAATGATCAAAATGTATCCCAGTCGAAGATTGGTATTGGAGGCTTACAGCTAAAACTGGGGTATTATTTCTAATTAGTAGGTAAGAGTCTTATTTCTGTCCCTTAGATCTGTAGATTAAAGGTGATTTCTGAGCATCTACCCAGTCATGGGGGCTGACTATAATCAACATGCTTCTCAGATAACCATATTGTCATCTGATTATTTTCCTAATGAAGTATGCAGAGCCCAAGGACATGCAGACTGTTTATTCATCCATGTGTGCATTTTTCATTTAGCAAGTACTTCTTTATTATCCGCCACGTGACAGCGACGTGCTAAGCTCCTGGTGGTACTGAAATGACCAGATTTATGAGAGAGGAGCAGGTGGGACATTTCACCGTAGGCCTCCCGATTCGTAAAAGGTCTCAAATGGAGACTTTTGACATTGTTCCCAAACGAAGTTTTATTGTGGTTGTAAATAAGAGTCATTTGCAAAATATAAGCATGCGAGAATATACGTCTCTTAATTCCATGGCATATTGGGAATTTCAGAAGTGGAAGTGACCTGGGTCTCTTATCACCCTTGAGAGCTTTTAGAAATAGCTCAGACACCCTTCCTGCATCTTTAGGAGAGATCAGGGATCCTTCCTCACCAGAGAGGAAGGGAGGTAGTTATGCCAGGATAAAAGAGCATCTCCTGGGAGCAGCCATGAAATATAAATGTAGGACGGCTGGAGGCCCAGAGACAGCCTCTGGTTGATAGCCTGAAGAGATGCAGGGTGTCCTAACGTCCTACTGGCAGTTTATGGCAAAATGAGTCTAGAATGAAGGTTTCCTGATCCAAGATGCTCTGCTCATTCCTCCATAGAAGGGGATGTCAACAGATACCGTGCCTCACCTTGCTGTGCAGGCGTCTTCATCACTCCCTGGGATGTAGGCAGACTTTAGTTTCTTAATTTCTTCTCTTTCTTTCCTGCCTTCCATCCTTCCTTCTCCCTCTTATTCTCTCTGTCTCTGTCTCTTTTAATGGAGTCCATTCTGGTTTCCACTCACAGCTGGGGTCACCTTGCTGCACTACTCCATTGTTTCCCCGCCAACAATTTTGGTTTTAGCCAACACCAAAAGCAGAAAGTTTGGTTTCAACCAAAATGAGATTTATGTTGCATGCTGTGATCTCTACTCTCCTGCCCAAGGCCAGAGCTGGACTTCACTGCAACAGGGAACTGGAGGCCGGTCTGTTCTCTCCGGAGCTGGGGTCACCAGGATGCGGTTAGCCTGTCGCCAAATGAATATCGCTTGCACCAAAACCTGACACTGTTTTTTGCTCAGTGAATCCAACTACGTGAGAAGGAGTGGGAAGAAGGAACCCCACACAAACAAGCAACCCCATCCCTATCCTGAGCAAAATACACAGGAGACAAAGTAGGCCTCAGTGACTATTAACCTGCCTTGTCCTTTTCTCATTAACTCTTTTTCTCACTAACTCCTTTTCTTTGGGTTTTAGACACATACAATATGACAAAAGTTTAGCTTTATGAGTCTTATCAAGTCTTCCCTGGAGTTTGGTAATTATCTTTGCGCTGCCTCATGGGTAGCACCATTTGATGTGCCAATGGCTTTTCAAGCTCAACATGCCGAGATGGAAAGCACCACTTTCCTCCAGAAAACTGCTCTTCCTCCTGAGTTTCTGTAATCTGCCACCGGGTTCCCAAGCTGGAAACTTTGGATTCATCCTACGCTCCTTTCTCTCACCGTGTTCTGTCAACGTAAACCACCTAAATGTCTGCAAATCCAATTACTGCCTCGTATCCACTCTCTACGCCACACAGCTGCCAGGGAGATCTGTCTAAAATGCAAATCTGGGGGTGCCTGGGTGACTCAGTGGGTGAGCGTCTGCCTTTGGCTCAGGTCATGACCCTGGGGTCCTGGGATCGAGCCCCACATTGGACTCCTTGTCAGTGGGGACCCTTCTCCCTTTCTCCACCTCCCCCTGCTTGTGCTTGCTCTCTCCTTCTCTCTCTTGCTTTCTGTGTCAAATCAATAAATAAAATATTTCATAAAATGGGATCCCTGGGTGGCTCAGCGGTTTAGCGCCTGCTTTCAGCCCAGGGTGCGATTCTGGAGTCCCGGGATCGAGTCCCACGTTGGGCTCCTGGTATGGAGCCTGCTTCTCCCTCTGCCTGTGTCTCTGCCTCTCTCTCTCTCTATGTCTATCATGAATAAATAAAATCTTTTTAAAAATATTTCATAAAATAAAATACAAATCTGATTGTGCCTTTCTCCTTCTTAAAAAGTTCTGAGGATTCCTCAAATGCTGAGAATCACATCCATACCCATAAGCCTGGGATAGCCAAATGGTCCTGCACACCCAGACTCAGCTTACCAAGGTGCCATGTTATAATGCTCCCCCACCCCCACCCCTCTGTAGCCACACTGAATGTCTGCCCAGGCTTTCATTGGGCATGCTTGTAAATGCCTCTGTGTCTTTGCCACTATCAGTCATGCCACCTGGAATATTCTTATAGAACCGGTCACATCCTGCTCTTCCAGTTTCAACTCAACTCTCTTTGCTTTTATCAAGTCTTCCAAGACCTCCCAGCCAGTTGGTGGCCTTATCTTTTTACCCAGACTGTGGTTTACTAGAAAGAATATGGACTTTGGGCAGCCCTGGTGGCTCAGTGGTTTAGTGCTGCCTTCAGCCTGGGGCATGATCCTGGAGACCCAGGATTGAGTCCCACGTCCTGGAGCCTGCTTCTCCCTCTGCCTGTGTCTCTGCCTGTGTGTGTGTGTGTGTGTGTGTGTGTGTGTGTGTGTCTCATGAATAAATAAATAAAATTAAAAAAAAAAGAAGAATATGAGCTTTGGAGTTAGACCAAACCGATCTTGAGAACCTGCACCACCCTGAAGCTCAGTTGTCTCCTCCATAACATAGACACTGTGCCAGTGTCATAGAGCCATTGATAGGAGTAAACAAAATAGCACTGTGTCCAATTATTGTTTCCTTCCCGCAGCAAACTGTACAGAGATATAGCATAGTAGTTAAAAGAATATGGTTTCAAATCCAGAACATGTTTTAAAGCCCAGCCACCACTCCCCTCCCCCCTTACTAATGTCAGTGACCTTGAACGATTACATTAGCTTGAGCAAATGACTCATTTCTATGTCTTCATCTGGATGGTCATGGTCCCTACTTTGTAGGGTGTTTGGGACTATTAAATGGGGTCACTGGAAAGTTACCATGTTCGGCAGGCAGTAATCCCATAGTGGATGTTGGATGTAATCATTTGTTCTGCACTTGCCATACTGGTTATGATGATTTCTTTGTGTGGTTCTTTCCCTATTAACTTGAGGATTCCTGAGGGGCCAGACCATGTCTGTCTTATCCTTGTATCCTCAACTACTACCAAGAGACATGGAATAAGCATTCGGAAGTTGTTTCTTCAAATGGATAAAGCCAGAGCATTTCATCTGAAGTTTTGGTTCTGTCCTGTGGTGAACAATGCAGTCTGGGCTTCTTGTAGACCACAGGTGCATTCTCATATCCCCGCTAAACACCCTCTAAGACTCATTCAACATAGGCTCCTCTAAGAAGCTTTCCTCTGCATTACCCCAGGTCCATTCAGATCTCTCTTTAGATCGCAGTCCTTTTGCTTTGTTAGTTTTTAGAGAAAGCATTATTTTGCAAGTGTCTTCTCTAGGATTATGGATTCATAAGTGGTGAGGACTGCCTTCTTCCTTGGGCTATGAGTGATGTAGTACCACCAACTGTGGCACACTTGTGGGTGCTTTAAATGAAAGGTGTTATTTGTCAGGCTGCCTCTGTGACAGCATCTTTTTTCCCATCCCCTTCTTTTCTTCTCTTCCCATTCCCTCCAGGGACCCCTCCAGCCTTGAATGAATGTCATTTGCTGCAGTAAACTAGAGAACTTCTGTTCCAGCTCTGGACCCCAGAGTCCATCAATTTAAGGCCTGTTTTCTCCTCTGTCCTGTATGTGGCAGGTACACACAAATTTGGGCGTTCCCCACCCTTCTCATTTCAGTTTAGTTGATGCCAATGGTATGGGATACAGGGAAATATTTATCTGCCTCCTTAGTTATAATATATATATATATATATATATATTTTTAAGTGTGTCCCTAACCTCATACCTGAGGCAGTCTAGAGTGTTCTTAACAGGACAAATATAGGACAGAGATAAAACACGTATTGTAACATTGTGACCCAATAGAATTCTGAGAGTGGCATATTTTGGAAGATCTCTGGTGGTAGGGCAAAATTCTGTTATAAAGATACTTAGAGAACTTGATTAAAGCTCTATGTTTGGGGTTAAATTTCAAAGAAAAGAGGGCATGGTTTTATTTTGTTCTAAGCATGCTTTTCCATTGCTTTCAAGTCAGACCCTTGAGCTGAAAATGAGTCTTGACTGGGGAGAAGGCAGAAACCAATAAAAGTCTTCTCCAGTCCAAACCAACTGACTGCTAGAAAAAAAAAGTAAACATTTACATAATCTAAATTATATTCACTTCTTAGCAAAGAAATGTAAGTACTTGTGATTTAATGGAATAAAAATTATTTATATATTTTCCCCTAAGTCCTTTTCTTTATACTCGTATGGACACAAATTTTTCAGGTGCTTTTTCCTGAAGAACAATTGTTTCTCTACTCTTCAGATGGCAGAAATAATAGAGACTAAAAGAGGACACCACCCAGGGTTTCCATAAATTTAAGTTCCATAAATTCTGATCTTCTTTTATCTTACTCTCTGGATTCTGAGTTTCTAATTTTTGACTGGGTCTCTGGACCTTTCTCGTTTCCCAAAACCTTGTTCACCTCCCTCTGGGACAGAGCAATTTCCTTTCCTGGGGATGTGGGGCTGCTTGGCTCCCTTCTCTCCCAGCCACAAATTCAGTGTTACCGTCAATGTCAGATCCCCCCCAGAATCACTTCTCTCAGCTTTCCATTGAGTGAGCAGTCTAGAGATAGAGCATCTACCGTGACTCTTCCCTCTAGAATTCCAAGACCACAACTCCTCTAATCATTGGCTGTCTTTCCCATTCCCAAGCCATATTAAAACACGGGTAAAGATTAGTACCGGAAATACACTGCTTAAGACAATAAGCCTGGTCCACTTAGACTAAATGATTCCATAGTTAAGAGTGTGTATTTTAAGAGGTACATCTTGCACACAAGATTTATATGCTTCTGTTTCACATTGAAGGCTAAATTGTTTTAAGATCTAGTGCTTTTCAGTAAGCACTTGAAATCAGGCCAAGAATGCCCAGTTCTTAGGCACAGCTCATATCATGAAGACAGAGATGGATGTAGGGAATGAGGTAAGGAAAGTTAAGGGAAAGACCACTTTTGGCAAAACGAATGGTGCTTGTTTTTCTTGTTTCTTTGTGTCAGTCCCTCCATGAGGATCAGTATTTGCTGAGAAGAAAAGCCACCTGGCCTTGTGGGGTGAACGGGAGAGAGCATCCCAAGAGTGATTATTGTAGAGTTAAGCGTTGACATAGTTAAAGACTGGGAGGAAGAAAGGATTGCATGTCAGGATAGAAAAGACACCTAGGGTACATAGACATGCTTCCCACAAAATGCAGTGGCTGATCATCACCAACTGCTCCCTGATTAGCAAGAACAAGCACTTTCAGGAAAGAGAGAGAGAGCACTGGGCTAGGGGTGCCTGCCTGTCTGTGTTCTAGGTCCTGCCCAACAGCAGATTTGCTATGTGAGTTTGGGTAAATCCCAAAATAATAATAACCTCACATATTAGGACTATAATGAGCATTCTGGTGGGCGTTTTTTGTGTGCTGGTTATTTGTTGTTGTACAACAAACCGTCCAGAGCTGCCTCGCAGGTAGACGGACTCCTTACATGGCTGCTGGGATCCCCCAGAGTGGGCGTTCCAAGAGGTGGGAGCTGCCAGTCTCTTAGGTCTGGACCCAGAAACTGGTACATTGTGTCATTTCATGCTGCGAGCTGCCATGCATCCATAGCTCCCAGCTCCAGGGTACCAGCATGTGGCCAAGGGGCTAGTGATTGGTGCTGTTCCACTCACACTGGACCAGCCCGAGAACTGCATATCCCACAGGAAGGAGACTGTAGTGCAAACATGTGGAGGTGAGGTGGGTAGCCTCAGTCCCAGGATAGCTGTGGCTGGCTTTGCTGCTGTTCTGTGGAGAGTTGCACACACAGAAACAACTGCTTTTCTTTCCAGCACAGCACTTAGATCATCAAAATGATTGTCTGGCTCTTGGGAAGATCAGCAAAGCAATTGAATGTAGTTGTGGTGAAATAATCCAGGCCCCAGAAAGATCCTGCTGCTTGACTGGGCTGTGACCCCCTTCACTCGAGTGATTCCAGCAGGACTCTTGGGAATAGGGATGTAGCATTCCTCCTTTCATCCTTCGGAGTCTTCATTTACAGCCTACCAGTTATGAGACAGGTTCGTGTTGGAAAGTACAGAAAGGTGAATGGCGGTTCCTAGGGTGTTAATAATCTGGCCACTGTGGTCAGGAAACAACAAAGCCTGCTAAAAGCCTAGGGATAGATGAGACTTTTAGGGAGGCATCTTGTAAGGGCTCCATGTGTTTTATCACACCGAAGGCTCAGAAAGACCCTCTGAGGAACTATTATCCTCATTTCACCGAAGCCAAGGCACAGAGACGCTATGTGATTTGCCCAAGGTCACACAGTAATAAGTGTCAGAGCTCAGGTCTGAACCAAAATAGTCTAACTCTGGAGCCTGTTCTAAGGAACTCTACCAGTAGATCTGCCTAGTGCCTTTTTTGTCTGTGATTATTAGCATTTTCAGGGACTAAAGAGCGTATAAGCAAAGCAGGTAATACATCTAAACAGGAAGCTCTTTGTATTGTTGAGATACATACACCTGGTGTGTGTATGAACACTATATACATTGTGTACAGTTATAAAGTACATTGGGATGGGAAACTTCCCACCCACTACAGGGATCCCCAGAGAATCATCATTTGGCTTTGCTTGAACTTTAAGGTCAGGCGAATAAAAATACTAATGGCCAGCATTAAGAACTGATGCTAATAATTGCTGTAACTATGGAAACAAGCTGGATACAAAGGACAAAAACAGTTTTTGAAAAAGAATTAAGCGCACACACATACACATACACGAGTGTACGCTCACAAGGTAATGAGTAGGTTTGGGAACCCAAATAAATTAATTAAGGCTGGATAATGGAGTAGGGTGGGGCAGAAAGAAATATAAGCACTGCATTCCTGGTAATCTATAAAATATGGTCTAAGGCTTTTTTGTTATTTGTTTTGATTAGAGAAATGAGACTTGTGTGTGTGTGTGTGTGTGTGTGTGTGTGTGTGTGTGAAAAAAATCTCTGTGATAACCATCCTTATAATTGAAAATAGGATGCTTGCCTTCTAAATGGATATAGCATAAAAAGCATAGCTTATATAGGAAGAAAAAGAAATAGTGGAAAACACCAGGAAACAAAAGAACACTAACAATAAACCCCAAAGTGTCTACATTATGGTAAATACATAGGTTTACATTTTTCTCTTAACACATAAAATATTTCAAAGTGGATTAAAAAGCAATAGGCAGTAATTTGCATTTATGGCTAATTGAATAAAATTTGTCTAGTCCATTATTGCATTGTACACTGTTCTATTATATCTTCTTCAATTACCTTGAAGACAGATGTTATTCACTTTGGTATTGCCCATGGATAGTTGGTATATGGTTGGTACTAAAATACATGTGAACTGATTTAATAATAAAAAAGATAATAAGTGGATAACAATGAGAAAAATAGCATGGGATCAAAAAGTGTTGTATACAGTGGTTTCACGTTGATAAATGGTGCAATCAGTGGTGAAGATATAATAGATTCAAAACTTTATGTGCCAAAGAGCATCGCTATAAAATATATGCAGCAAGAACTGTTAGGAATACAGAGATAAATGGGTGGTAAGAGGCTGAGCTTTGTATCAGTCGTACCTGGATTTGAATCACCGCTCTGCTGTTTACCAGGTTGGGCCAATTATTTATCTTTTCTGAACCTCATTTTCATCAGCTACAAAAATAGAAATAACCTCATTGTTGTGAGGATTGCTTAAGGGAATGTAAGTAAAACACTGGCCCATCAGAGTTAGCTTTTCCTCCCCACCAAGTCCTTTACCTTTTGAAAGAGGAGAGGAAGGAAAGGAGGAAGGGAGGGAGGGAGGAAGGAAGGAAGATAGGTAGGTGGGGAGGGAGGGAGGGAGGGAGGGAGGGAGGGAGGGAGGACATCTTCCCATTTTTATATTAGTCCATTACATTGTGTTATCCAACTTTTTGATTTTGCTAGTCTAATTGGTGAAAAAAACAGCATGGTAAGTTTGATTTACATTTCACTTACTTTAATGAGGTTGGGTATCATGTTGTAGGTTAAGAGCCTTTAAATATCTTTTCCTGTTTATATATTCTTTGCCCTTTGTTGTTGTTGTTGTTAGGTTGATTAACTCTTGTAGGTATTCTTTATAGTTTAAGGAAATTATCCTCTCATTAGTTGCAAGTATGTCTCTTGTTTGTTTTTGGCTTTGTTTAGTGGTACTTCGTTTTTTTCCATAATTTAAAAATGTTTATATAGTCAAATTTACTAATCTTTTTTTTTTCAAGGTCATTCAGGTTTTATGTCCTATGTGGAAAGGGCTACTTCACCTGAAGATAATTTTAAAAGGTCATTTTTCTTCTAATATTTGTATAGCTCTCTTATTTAAGTTTATATCTTGGTCCATCTGTAATTTATTCTTCTTGTTGAAGGTACATTGTTTTAAAATCCCCTGTACATTTTATGTACTGAAAACAAGTTGGACTCTTTATTAATACCATGCCGTTTGGTGTCTAAATTAAAAGTGGGGAGACCAGGCAATAAGCTCCAGATATCTGCCAGGTGGTTGGGGAAAGGAGGAGTATATTGGTTCTGTTACGAAAAAGACCAGTATAACTGTGAGTTACAGGGAGGCCGAATTCAGCTCCTCCAGGAAGAAAGAACATTTTAACAATTATAGAGTCCAACAATAGAATTCTCATCTTTGCTTGAAGTTTTCTTGATGGAGTAGTAAGCTAACCATTTTTCTGAATATTCCAGGAAGCCTGCATTCCTTTTTTCTATAGTCCTCCATCTGATTTTTCAAGAAGAGCTTTACATTTTACAATGAGCTTCATTACCAAGCAGTTCATGGGAAATAAGACATACAGGAATGAGAGGTGTAGGACTCACAATGGTGCCTAGATATTGAAAGAAGTTTTGTGAGAATCATGTACATGCTGGAGGTAGAAGTTTCTGAAATCGTTCAATGTAGTACAAAGAGACTGAGCTTCAGAGCCAGCTCTGTATGTGCCTATGTACCTCCGAGTGTCAGTGTCCTCATCTAATAAATGGGGATGTCAGTCCTACTTACCACAAGGGATTGTTGTCAGGCACTCTTGAAAGGTTAAATGCTCAATAAATATTAGCTATTTTTATGTTTATCCTGTTTAGGCAAAATTCCATTGCCTAGTTTTGTTTTGTTTTGTTTTCCAGTAAGCATTTCCTGAGTACCCATTGTATACTAAACAACGTATTGGATTCTGGGGCAAACACAAATAAGGTTAAACAAGGAACTTGTCCCCAAAGACCACAGCTTTAGGTTATACAGAGGTAGGGACAAAATGTTGATAAAATCCATTATTAGATCAGTAAAGCCCAAAACACTGTACAGTAGAATCTAAACTAGAGAAGAAATGGCACACATGGTGGAGTAACTTATGTTGGCAGCGAGCCTATAGATGAATAGCAGCTGGGTTGCAAAATCAAGTGGAGGCCTTCACCCCACCCTCCAAACCAAACAGTCCCCTTCTTTCATGCAGGTAACAAGAGATGACAGCACAGGGATCAAACCCTAATGCACAGCCTTTCATGAACCCCGTCCCTCTTTTCATCCTGATTAGAGGATAAAGGAAATGGGTTTCCTGGCTGGTTTCATCCTGGTAAATGTTTTGCCTGCTTTGCAGAACCACTATCCTAGTTAAGTGCAATTTGCTGGACCTGCAGTTGGTTGAAAACAGCAGGGTCTTTGTCAGGGAAAAGAGCTGTAGTGACTGGGAGGACATTTATAAAAATGCTGGCATGTCTCATGCTCCCTGCCAGCTGGTACCATTGGTGCACTTTTATATGTGACTCTTGAAATTCCCAATACTCAGCCCTTAAGGTACAGGACGCAATGAGTAATCAGATTCAGTTCTCTGGGATCCGTGGTAACGGTGGCTTCTAAACGTGGGTATCATCCTACTGAAACTGAAAAAATTCTGAGAAGTTGGGAAAAACAGGTTGCTTTTGAAAAAGTATCTGAGATATCTTTGTAAAGGACTGTTTGGGTTCTTTTCCAGTGGTTTTATTTTTATTGAGGACCAGTAGTCTATAAGTTGAAGGTCACATGTCTTTTTCCGTTCCAGCTACTGTAACAAAATCCCACAGACCAGGTACCTTATGAATAATAGAAATTTATTTCTCACAGCTCTGGAGGTTGGAAATCTAGGATCAGGGCGCCTGCATGGTCAGATGAAGGTCCTCTTCTGGGTTGCAGACTTCTCAGTTGGATCCTCATAGCAGAAGGAGGGGCAAGTGTTCCTTCTGGGGTCTCTTTTTAAGGCACTCTCATGACCTAAGCACCTCCCAAAGGCCCCCTCTCCTACCATCATTACCTTGGGCATTAGGATCTCCACATACAAATTTTGGGAATCAGTCCATTGCAACATGGATAGCTGGAACCTAGCCTTTATGTGAATCCAGTGTCCCATTCTGAGTTACAATTTTAGTAAAAAGAAACCCTTCCACTAAAAGTCTCTGGTTGCTCCACGGAATGTACTATACCTATTTAGAATTCTAAGTATAAAGATTACATAGTGGTTTGGAAGCTGCAAAGTGATGAGTTTGAAGAAGCCAGCTCCAGCTGCATCTACGTTATGATCACCACTATATATATGGAGAAGGTCTAGGAGAGAGCTCTTCAATTAAATATATTTGATGTACCTAGGTAATGGAATATGTTCAAAGATTTCTTTTCCTTTTAAAATTTTATGTGCTGTAAAAAAATTAATTTAAAAAATGACTTAAAATAGAAGAACTGTGTTTGGGTAAGGCTATAGGCCACCATTTGTTCTCCCTTGTGGGCATGGTCCAGGCCAGCTTTTGCATATGAACCTGAGCTTCCTATTTGCTACTCTGGAGAGTGGCATGGAATACCTGGCTTTTCTTAGAGTTTAGTGTAGGAGTGGGGTAACTATGGCCTATGGGCCAATTCTGGTCTCCCTCTTCTTTTTGTTTGTTTATCCACCCCGGAGTTAGAGTGTTCACTATTTGCTGTAGCTATAGGTGTCAGAGGCTAGATTTCCTTTGATGTCCTTGTTTTTGTCCTCCCCGTTGTCTTAAGTTTCCCTAGAGACTCCTTTGGGGGTTGGATCTGAGCCTTGCATTTCTTTTCAGTTCTCTCCTGTTATTATACAGGAACCCTGTTGATGTGGTATGACATAGGGTCAGCGAAGGACTCTGTTATCTGGTGATTGGGTCTCAGTCCTCAGTGAGTTTTTAATCATTGTAGATTTAAGAGCTTTTTAATTTCTTTTTCTGTCTATATTTTTTGTCCATCTTTCCTGTTGGGTTGACTAACTTTTGTAGGCGTTCTTTATAGTTTTAGCCTACTATTAGTTGCAAATATGTTTCCCATTTGTCTTTGGGCTTTGTTTATGGCTTTTTTTTTTCCATGTGGAGAATGAAAAAAAAAGATCAATAAATTTGATTGTATAAAATTCTTCACAAGTGCTTCTCACAAGTTTTTTCACACCATCGGTGAGACAGGAAGCCAGAAGGGGCTCAAGTTGGGTATTTCCTTTCTCTCACATCAGTTATGCTCTGGTAAAACCCTAGTCAGTGGTTTAGACTCTGGTAAAATAGTTTCCATTGAAGGCAGGTCTTGTTAAGGAGAACAGAACTGTCTGGGTATGTTTCAAAATGGTTCCTTTACCTTCCCTCTGCTGGAAGCATGAGGAGAATTTCCACCAATCTTCACAGTGAGAAGCTATATGGAGTTCCTTAAGATAAAACCCAGGCTATTGTAGGGACCCCTCAAGGCTAGGCTCCAAGAGTTTTTAATCTCTCAATATCCAACAATTAATAATTAAAGGATAGTTAAGTATTCCTCCCCAGTGCTGGCTCCAGCAGAGCTTCTATTCCAAGTAAGATGTGATTCTCTGTATCTGCCCATCTCTCTAGTTTTGAAGGGATTGATTTGCTTTGTGATCTCAGTTCTCTAAGGGACCTAAGAAGAGTTGTTGGTTTTCAGTTTTTTAGATTTTTTTCTTGTTGTGCGGATGGGAGTGATGACTTCTGATCTCTTTGCATGTCAAATCAGAAACTTAAATTCGCCATTCTTGTTATGTACAGCCTATGCTAAGAATGGTTTCTGTATTATTAAATGGTTGAAAACAATATTTCGTGACATGTAAAAATTATATCAAATTCACATTTTAGTATCCAAAAATAAAATTCTACTGGGACATAGTGACTCTCATTCATTTGTGTATTGTTTAATGGCAGAATGGAGTCATTGTGACAGAGACTATAGCCAACAAAGCCTAAAATATTTACCATCTGATGCTTTACAGGAAAAGTTTGCTGAGCACTGGGTTAACCCATTCTGGTCACGAGTCCTGGGTAAGTTCAAATTCTTTGGTGTTATGCTTGAGTTGAAAATCAACAGTTACTGAGGACCTACGAAGTGTTGGAAAGGATTATTACATTCAGAGATGAGTGAAGACATAGACCTGCCCACAAGGAGCTTATAGGCTTGTGGGGTATACTGGAGGGCCAACCAAATAAGCATTTATTAGACTGGTTCAGAATGAAAGACATTGGAGTTAGTCTCGGACAAGAGAGAGTCCGTGGATCCCAGCCTAAGGGCTGGATCTTCTTAGGAGCACCAAGGACACTGCTGCAGTTTCTGACAGAGCAGCAATTGTTAACTTTACGGACTCCCAGTGATAGCTGTGGTCCCTCAGTTTTATAAAGCCTCTTCTGAATATGCATCACTATGTTCAATGTGATTTTTAATTCTTAAGGTATCAAGAAGTGACTCCCACTTTGGGGAGGAGGTGGGCTCATTTGTGAAATAAGGATTCAAAGCAGACCGCCAATCTCATCTCAAGAAGTCATGACTAATGGCCAGGGAAAACTTCTAAGTATTCATAAACAGGTAGAAATGCTTGAATAGTTTTAGGTTGGTCTTAACTCTGTTGGCCGTGTCTCCACCCACTCTGTCCTCTGAACCCTGCTTTGGGTTTCATGTAG
Organism: Canis lupus familiaris; assembly: GCF_011100685.1. Classification (NCBI taxonomy): domain Eukaryota; kingdom Metazoa; phylum Chordata; class Mammalia; order Carnivora; family Canidae; genus Canis; species Canis lupus. The sequence goes on along the minus strand of NC_049234.1, from coordinate 19,974,050 downwards.
AAAAGAGGCTAAGCCACAAACTGTTGAGCTTGTGTATATCCTCTAATACTGGGTGGGTCTATTATGATCTCCATCGAGAATAGGAACTCGAGAACTCTTGGCCACAACTGGTTATAAACTCCTTCATTCCTTATTGTTATGTACAACAGCTGTAAGACATCAGAAATACTTCCTCATCTTAAGTGGGTTGATGCTAAGGAGGGTCTGTGCTGGCCTTAAAGAATAAGATGGGTGCAGGCAACAAGTAGATACACAGTCTAGATTCCCTTATTCATTAAAGACAACTTCCCTGAGGAAAGTGAGGTGACCACACTAGCCTCTTGAGCCCCCTTTGGAGGCCATAGCATTAAGGTTTGCAATCGAGTAGTAGCTGTGAGTCTGTCTGGCTGTCCTCCAACTGTAACCCTGGCAGCATGTTCAGTTCTATAAGGGACCTAAGAAGAGTTGCACACTGTGCCATGGTTTGGCATGGAAACAAAGGTAAATTCTCTTGCCTCCCTCTTGTTTTTTTTTTTTTTTTTTTTTTTTTTTTTTTTACCAGAGTGATTGTGCAATCTCCCCAGGAGGTCTTGTAAGTGGGCCATTGCCACATTCTCTCAGTTGTTAATGGGGTTGGAGATAATGAAGCAAATGACCCATGCAGAAGTGACTGAGGCACAAATGAAGGGCATGTTCTTGACCATCTTGCAGCTCTCCTAGAATTTAGACTTCGGAGGAGTACCAAATCAGTGTGCAGAGATCACCTTAATTGAGAACTATGTCTTATATTCTTCCTTAAATATGTCCAGAGGTGGGTAACTCATGCCCCCATCTCAACCTATGTGCATTGGGGTTCACTAATGATTATGCTAGGGTTCTTGTGGTTGCAAGTGCAGAATCCAACTCAAACTAGTTTGGAAAAAAAATCAACATTCTTTAGCCCTCTTGACAAAACTTGGGAAGGGTAGGTTTCAGGGGTGAGCAGAATGGAGGTTTGAATACTACAAATCGGTCAATTTCAGTATCTCCAGCCCTCTCCCTGCCTTCTTTACAATCCTCCTTCCCTCTCTTCATCTGGGATTTTCTCTGCTCTTCTTCATTCTTTCAGATTGGCTTTCCCCACTTAGCAGAACACTCAGCCCCTGGAGTAACTTCCCAAACTCCCATGTACATCCTGCTTCATGATTATAAAGAGTTTGATATTTGTTCTTTCCATTTCCTTTGTTCCCTGTGCGGAGGAGAGACCTGGATCACTTAACTTCCATCGAGTGTCTATACCTCTGCAGGTCACAGTGGCCAGGAAGGAAGGACGCCCCCATGTTGTGGTTGGAATATGGGAGAGCTTTTCATAGATGAAGGGAAGAGGATTAGGCCAAGGAAACTAAAAATGGACATTAGAAACATCTTGGGGGATTTGGAGTGCTTTCATGAATAAAAATCTGGTTGCTCTACTTCTTAATTTTACCCTCCTTTGAAACACAAAATGAATTAGTTCTTTATTCTTTGTGACCTTTCAAATACTTGAATACAGCTGCCACATCTGGCCACTTAGCCTGATTCAACAATCTCCTGGCCCAGGTGTCCTGTCTCTGAGTTACTCTTCACTCTTCTTTTGAGCTCCAGCAGGATCTTCTTGGACTCCTTCACTCTTTTTCTTCAGCCTCCTCTTCACCCTGCCATTGTACCTCACCCTGCTCCCATCCCCACAATTCCCCTTAATCATTGCTCAGTGGCCTTGGCAGCTGAGAACCTATTACCCAATATCATGTAGGAATGTGGTCCTTTCAGTAGAAAACAGGTTTGGGGACCTGATAGATCTGTTTTGAATCCATCTTTCCCCACTGAGTGAAAGTGTGACCTTGAGAAATTGAAAATTAGCATTTTGCAATGTTGTTAGAGGATTATGGACTAATGAATACCTACCCACCTTGTCCCCAGCCCAAAGCCAGGCATTTGAGAAAGCACCAATAAACTGTGGCCATGGTTACTGTCAATTCTGACATCTCATAGGAAAGGGATATGTAGTTAGAGACCTCATATTCCATCCTGTACCATGGAGCAAAAGATGAGATTCCTCCTATATAGAAAAGACAACTTAGATTCCTCCTATGTAGAAAAGACAACTTAAAGATGTGACTGAACTGTACAGGCAGGCAAAAATTGGACCTTGGAACTTAAATTTCTTTATCCCTCAGGCCTTAGATTTTAATCTCTGTGCCACAGGGAATATAGCAGTTGATTTTCTCTTTGCTTTCTATCTCAGGTCCTAAGCTAATTGTCTTGAGGAAAATAAAAGCTCCATTACCTCAAGCTAGGGAATTGGACAGAATGTGATTTCCATCTAGGTCAGCTACTATAGACCCTAAAAGTAGAAATGATTCTTTCCTGGGCTTTACTGCAAGTGCCAGCCCAACTTGTTCAACCCAACCGAAGAAAGATGGTTTTCATGTTATTACTTTTACGAGGTATCTTGCATTTGTGGCTCTCCATGTGTTGGCTCTAGCTTCTCCAGCTTTAACTCCTTTTACCCTCTTATAATCATCTTCTGCCCATTCAGATAAGGTTCCCAAAGCCTGCCTTGTGAATATAAGCACCCTCTGAAATTTTCCCACATCATTACCCAAGTGGGTGTCCTGCACCAAAATAAATCTGTCCACCTTATGCATCCATCCATCCATATCCATCCATCCATCCATTGAATAAATTATAATATTTGTTCTCATCTATTCTTATTGTTCTAATCCAGTACTAGAGATGCAGATATGAATAATATCAAGTTTCTGGCCTCATGGAGTCTACATTTTAATGAAAGAAACAAAACAAACACACATATAGATACTTTGATGCTGGGTGCATTAAGTATTATTTTGAAAACTAAAGCAAAGATAGAAAAGAGAAAATGATACTGGGGTTGGGGAGAGGGGAGGGAATGACTATTTTAGATAAGTTCATCATGGATTCTGGAATCTTAACCATTTGGAGGATTGGGAACTGGAAGGTTATCTAGTCCAGAATACCTCCTAATTTAGGGATCTCTTTGACAGCATCTCTGAAATATAATGAGCCATAGAGATAATATACCATTGCTCTTAAGAGCATAGGTCTTGGAATTAGATTAACCTGGGTCTGAATTCTAGCTCAATCACTTGTTACAACTTCCTTCCATCTCAGAGATGTGATTTTTAAATTTTATATATATATAATATAAATATTTTTACATTTATATATTATATATAATATATAAAATTAATGTTATATATTTATATGCTTATATGTATACTTATATAAATGATATATAAATCAATATATTTTAAAATATATAATTAATATATTTTATAGATACATATATGTATGTATATTAATTATATAACATTTATTTAAAATAATATATAATATATACATATGTGTTTGCTTTTTGCTAACCCCAGTGTTTCTAGGAACTTTAACTTAACCAAGTAGCCTGACCTGAGATCAAATTGGATTTTTCATTACCTTTTTGTCTAATGAACCAAGTAAACCTACCCTTCTACTAGGCATGGCTTTTGTTAATTATCTTTTTAAATTTGATGTTCTTTTTTTCTTACTTTGCGTGTTGTTTTTAATGAGACAAATACATGAGGTAGTGTTTCAGGGAGGTTTGTAGGCAAGAGCAAATGAGGTTGTCACCAATAATAGGTAGCAGATTGTAATGCCAATATTCCCTAGAACATGTTAAGTGACACGGTGAGCAGTGTGCTGCGTTGCCCCATTTGTGGTTAACTGCTTTAAGCTAGAACAAGATGAATAAATGAGAATGGGTGAGAAAAGCTACCAGATTATAATTGCTGACATTTATTGGGCACCATTGTGAGCAGACACTGAACTAGACCCTTAACCTGATATTTCTATTAATCCTCATACTCTTATTATCCTCATGTTATAGAAAAAGGAATAGAAGCTTACAGAATTTAAGTAGGTAGCTCGGGATGATATAGCTAAGAACTAATTGAACTGCTATGTTGAGAACTTGTTTTTATTTTTAATAAAATATTCTATTGGCATACACAAGGGAATAAAGCTTTAATCATGAGCCAGATGCATGAGGGAAAAGGAAAAATGGGGCCAGCTGTAAGACCAGACATTTTCTTCCAGTGCCAAGAATAGTATTTTCACCTCTGCAGGTAGAGACACAGTTGTGGGGACAGACCTCTTACATAAAAAGCCTAACTTTTAAGATGTACTTTGTATGGCTATCTGAAAGAGTTGTATAAAAAAGTGGAAATAAACACATGTAAGGAGTCACTTGAAGGGCTTCATAAAACCCTCCTGTCCCAAATTACGTCCTCTGCCAATGTGTCATGTCTAAAATTCTTTTGTTAGTGATAATACCCTCATGTGGTTTTTCAGGTGTCCTGTTAATGTGGACAATACATTCACAGCCTATCAAATTTCATCAAAATTCAATTTGTCTTTTCACATTTACTCCCAGTGTTCCTTACCCTGAGATCACTTCGGGCCCTCACTTGACCTTCTGCTTATATGCCGTCTCACTTCTTTCTCCCCTCCAGCAGAACGTCTCCATTCTGTGACTGTCCTTCCTTCTTTTGTTCTCCAAAGCTGCAGTGGGTGATCATTGGTTTGTCATTAGATGGAATCCCTTAACCCTAGACGAGGAATCCTTTCCTTAGGAAACACCGTTGTAATGTTGAAGGAACTAGCTGATTCTGTGCATTTGGGATGCCTGAATTGTAGTTTGGGTCAGAGGTCTGGCTGCAGGGAGGGGGCAAGGTTCTTTTCAATTTACCAGAAGCCTTTCCACATTCTTAAATCACAGCTCCCTTTGCTTATGCATCAAGCTGGTTCTGCTTGTAAAATAGAAGCCAGCTCTTCATTTTCTGCCTGACATCTCATGACAGATGGAAATGTCCCTTCTGCTTCTCATCCTTATCTCTCAGCATCCTTCTTCTCTGAACAAATGAGCATTCGTGACCCTTTGTGAGTCAATTCTGTTTAAACAGAAGGCCAGATACACCTTGGTGTATTCAATTATTTTATAATCAGGTCCCTTTTCTGCAGCTTCTTTCCTCTAAGGGTCAGAGCATGCTTTACAAACTGTATTGGCAACATTATCAAAAGTCAGAGCAGTGACTGGCATTCGAGGACTGTGATTTAGGAGAGAAGAAACATGAAAAGATGGATTTGATTTTGGTCAAGGAATGATAAGCACCTTGTGGGTTACCTGCAGAGGGTGACACCAAGGGAAACCAGATCAACAAATAAATCACTAATGAAAGAGTTTCAGTTGGTGTTGGGGGCAGTTGGGAGCCCACCGAGTTGTTTCTTGTTGCAGACACTTAGCAAATCTCTATGGATTGATTAACAGTATAACTGCATTAATTCACAGTAGTTGTTCAGCCCCTGGTATGTGCCAGACACAATATTTGTCCCACCCTGGGCATCCAGAGGCTTGGGATGCTGCCGTAGGATGCAGTAGTGAATGAATATGCCATACTGTTTGCCTTTAAGAAGCTTATGTGTAGACCTATGAGATGAATAAACATGATAAAGATGATTAGAAGAGATGAGAAAAAGAAGCAAAATGAAGATGAAATCCGAAGAGCAGAAGTTACAAACTGGCATATTTATAATGGCCTGCTCAGAGTTTAAAAAGTAAGTGTTCTTTTGTCAATATTGAAAAATTGAGAGATCATACACACACACACCTTAGATTTTGAGCTGCTTTTGAAGAGCTCAGATCTACTAACATTAGCCCAAATTCCCATTGTAATGACTAGTTGAAGCTGAAAAGCCTTTTAGGTAGGACAGACTGTCTCTGATTAGACACATCTTCCCCAGCCCCACCCAATGTACAATACAGCCAGGTTCATTTATACACAAGTGACCCTCTTTTGCAAATATACCTCTTTGCCTGTCTAGCGTTTAAGTTGAAAGTTTGCTGCTTTGAAGTGCAGGAGGGAATGAAGAAGGAAGGTGTCAGTCCTATTTTGAGAGGTGTCAGAGAGGAAGTGACTATTGGTGTTGTTACAAGCTAAAATGTTAATTACATGGAAAATGGTGGATGGATTTTCCCCTACAGAGGAGATCTGAAAAGGAAAAGCAAGCAAATGCCTGGGAACTGTGAGCTTTTGCCTGAAGCATAGTGTTGGGGAGGGGATGGGAGAGAGAAGGAAAGATCAGACCATTGTGGGGCTTTGCTGGGCAAGCTAAGGAATTGGTGCACATTTATAGCATCTTTCTCTCTGCAACACCCTCTCCCCAAAGACACTAAGACGATGAATTAAAATTCTAAAAATGAGTTAAAGATAAAGCCACTTAGTTACTAAGGCCAGAATCCTGAGGCATTCCTTGAGTCTTCTGTCTCTATCCCTTCATGAATTTATTTATCAAGCCCTGCCAGTTCCACCTTCTAAATATTCCTCAATTTCCACTGCTCACCATCTTTATTCTGTTGTGTTGACTACATTCCTTCCAAGGCTCTCAGCAGTTCCCAGATGTGCTGCTTCTCACCTCACGGCTTCCCACATGCTGCCTCCTTGCCTAGATCTTAATTTCCCTTTGACAAGCTTTGGCCCACCCTTTAGATTGCAGTGTAATTGTCACTAACTCAGGGCACCTTACCCTGACCTGGCCCCATTCTCTACTCCCTCCTCCCCCCCACAAGATTAGGTCTCCCTGTATGTGTTCTCAGAACGTCCTTATGCATCTCCACCCTGGAACATATAACAGTTTTATTACTTGTATAATTATCTGCTCAGTGGTTCTCACCATCTCTCAACTGTAAGCTCTGAGAAAACAAGGGCAAGTTGCATCTATCCTGCCTATTGGGTCACCTGCCCCAACCCCAAGCAGGTGGCACAGTGACTACTGCACTGTGTCAGCAGCATTGTCACTGTGGAGTTACAGTTGTAAAATAATGATCAAAAACAATTGCTTGGCATGGTAGTAATACTGTGGTATAGTAATAATTGCTGCCATGTTAATTACTGAGGAGTAATGACATTGTGGCTCTGTGAGCAAAGGGACCTTGTTTATATTTTCATTCAAACAGCAAATAATGAGGCTCATTCTGTGCCTAGTTTTGTTTTAGGTGCTAGGGATAGAGCAGTCTCTGACTTTCTGGGGTGTATTTTATTTTATTTTATTTTATTTTATTTATTTTATTTTATTTATTTTATTTTATTTTATTTTATTTTATTTTATTTTATTTTATTTTACTTTAAAGATTTTATTTATTTATTCATGAGAGACACAGAGAGAGAGGCAGAGACATAGGCAGAGGGAGAAGCAAGATCCCTGCAGGGAGTCCATTCTGGGACTCCATCCCAGGACCCCAGGATCATGACCTGAGCCAAAGGCAGAGGCTCAACTACTGAACCACCCAGGGGTCCCTATGGGATGCATTTTAATAAATACATAAATGAAGGAGAAAGGAAGGGATGAAAGGAGGGAAGGAAAGAATAAAGGAAGGAAGAAAAAGGAGAAGGGAGGGAGGAAGAAGGGAAAGAAAGAAGGAAGAATTATTACCCTAAGTAATGGAATAAGTTGTCTCTGGTAGAGAAGTTTGGCCTGGAAAGATCACATGAGATTTCTTAATACTTCTTAATAATGAAAATCATCAGGTCTATGATTGATTTATTTGAAAAACTGAAACTGGAGGTTTCTGTTCACGTCCCGTGATTGCTGGAGATTTACAAAGTAAAAACTTTAAAACTTAGAAAGAACCATTTGATGGCTTTCTCTTTTGTTACTGTTGTTGTTTTTTTATTTTTATTTTTTCATTTAATAGCTTTCATACAAGGACTTGGCCAGCCTGTACATCTAAAGAGGAAATAGAACCTAGACAAATGAGGAGTTCTCCAAGTTCACAAGTAGGCACTTGGCAGACAGGGATCCTGAGGCCAGCACAGACCTCTCCATGCTATTTCAAGCCAATGGCATGTGTGGCAGCTGGTAAGCCACCTCTCGGCTTTCAGTGGCAATATAAAGATGAGAAAGATATTTGGTTCCCAATTTCCCCTCAGTCTGTTTCAGTTTTCTTCTTTACAAACCTATATCAACATATTTTCATAAGACTTTCAGAATAACCAAAATACCGAGCCATCAAGCACAAGAGAGGGCCTCTTCACAGCTCACAGACGACCACAAGATACTGCCAGAGAAGTAGAATAAAATGTACTTGGTAGATAAACAGAAGGAACGTAGTGGTTTATGTAGAGAATATTGATCCAACTCTTGACATGCAAAGATCGATAAATTTAAGTAGTCTTAAAGAAAAAAAAGATTTGGCTTCTCAGTTAGCAGTCTGGTCAACTAATAACAGACAATGAAAGAAATAATTTAAGACTTAAGCCTGAGATGCAACTAGATTCTGCAACCATGCATGGAAGAAAGAGAATGCTTATGCTGTCTCTCTTACTTCCTCCTGCAATCATGGGGCTGTTGGAGGTTTGCCCTAGCAGCTAATTTAAAAAGTTGGGGAGAACAGATCATTGGAAGTACTTGCTAGGTATAAGCTCTGACCCAGACCTCCTTGACTAACCCCTGGAAGGCTGTCCTCTGAATTTTTTTCAGGCATTCCCTTGATTCAGAGTTAAAAAAAAAAAAAAAATCAAGCAAACTAGAAGATAGTATTATAACCAATGTTAGAAATAATAATATTTTTATTACTTACATTTATCTTATTAGTAATAGCTAGCCTTTACTATTTTCCTTTTGGGTGCAAAATACTGTACTACCCACTACATATATAATTAGTAACAATTACGAAGTCAGTACAAGGTTGGGAATATTATTTCTAATATTTTTAGAAAAGGAAAATATAAGCGCAGAGAGATAGGTGTAAATGCCTCACTTGGGGTCCTGCAGCTGTGAAGTTACATGGCTGGGGACTCAGATGCCTGAGGCTGTTGTCCCCACAACATGCTCTGTAAAACCAGAAGGCAGTGAAACAAACCTAGGTCTGTCTGTCTGTCTGTCTGTCTTTATTTATTTATTTTTAAAGATTTTATTTATTCATGAGAGACCGAGAGAGAGAGGCAGAGACATAGGCAGAGGGAGAAACAGGCTCCCTCCAGGGAGCCTGATACAAGACTTGATCCCTGGACCCCAGGATCATGACCCAAGCCAAAGGCAGATGCTCAACTACTGAGCCACCCAGGCATCACAAGCTAGGTCCTTAGTGCCATTCTAGTCTATTGCTGGGCACCAAAGTAGTAATAACAGGATCCCTGGAAGAAATTTTCGTCTTTGATTTTTCTTTGGAATTCTCTGCCTTAAAGTTACACAGTAAATTCAAGAAACTATTTTTCCTTCCCTGGGCGGTTCCAGAGCCATCCTGTGGCCTCCTGATGCACGAATTTGGCTTTCCCAGACAGCAAATCACTTCACCATCCCCCTTCCTCTCTGGTCTTCACGATTCCTGCGTATGCCAGATGCTTCAGAAAACAAATCCTTTGTGTTGAATTTCCAGACCACAATTCCCAGACCACGGAAGGATGAGGACCGAATTTTTTGTGTTCCGTCATCTTTATTTCTGTGCATATATTTTTAGAGCAAGTTAAAAAGGAGAGGGAGGAAAAACCCACTCCCAAACAAACAACTCCCTGATCTAAATACAGAGAATGCAGGAGTCTTCACGTTCAGGGGAATGGGACAGGATGTCAGCTGTTGCTACAACAGGCAGAGCTTGTTTGAATAGAGTCAGAGTGTAACTTCTCTAAGAGAAGGCCATTGGATTGCCAAGGAGAAGGGAGTGCAAGGTTTGGGTGACTTAGCGAAGTGAACAGGTATTCTTTTGCAAGCATCCAGTAGTTAAAATTCTGGCAAACAAGTCCTTTCAACATCTCATTCAACAGAAAATGCCTAATAACGTATAAAATGTATTTCTTGTGGGGAAAAAAATAGAGGGAAGAAGAGGGAAAAAATAATCACTTTTTGTCTCTCCACACAGAAACAACTACGTTTAAATAATCGGTATGTTTTTCTAGGTTATTTTGTTTGTATAAGTACCTATGGGAGCATGGATATGCTGATATATATTTTTAAAGCAAGGATAGGGCCACACTATATATTCTGTATTGTCACCTGCCTTTTTTACTTTAAAATATACCACCACAGACATCTTTATTGGGAAAAAAGAAAGAAGGAAAGGAAAGGAAAGGAAAGGAAAGGAAAGGAAAGGAAAGGAAAGGAAAGGAAAGGAAAGGAAAGGAAAGGAAAGGAAAGGAAGGAGAGGAAAGGAAGAAAGGAAGAAGAAGAGGTGGGGAGGAGGGGGGGAGAGAAGAGGAAAAAAAAAGAAAAAAATTCATGATTATTCTTCATTGCATTAGAGTACATCTGGAAGGAATGAATATAAAATAGTTGTTGACTATATATGTTGCTTTCTACTTACCTATTACAAAGTATCCATGTTGACATACTAAATCTTTATTCAACTCTTAATAATTTTCTTAGGGTAAATTGATAAAAGTGGCTGAAAGCTCTGCATATACTCATGATTAAACTGCCTTTATATGCTCCAGATTAATCTATGTGTAGCATCTATTAGGGTTTGGTTTGTTCAGGAAAAACTCTACCAACATTTTAAAAAATAGTAATAAGATTAAAATTAAAGGAAAACGTTAAACCCATTGAGCAATTATAGCAGTACATTTCTATTTACTGATAAACAATGGAATTAATGCCATATCAAACATATTAAGAGTAACTGAAAAGTTATTTTGTAACTGAATGAGTGAGATGATCCTTCTTCTCCAGAAGAGTCGGCCCGCAGGCTGGAAGAAGGACCAAGACAAGTGACAGTTCATGATCATCTCCTTGTGTAGCTCTAGGAACCCGTACATCTTTCTAGTTCAGGGAATTGCATTAACATTGATCTTTGCTTAAATGGATCTGTCTGCTTTAAGAGGGAAATGAGAAATACTAGCAAATTTTTAGTGTGAGAGAAGTAGATGAACCTTCTTTCAAGGCTGATTTAATCAGCTTCTCTTCCTAATAAATCTGGAAATAAATGGAAGCAAAGACATGAATTTCCCTGGCACATTACCTTTTTGTAGGAAGGATTTCCTGAGCAAAAAAAAAAAAAAAAAGAAAAAAGAAAGCCCGATGTTTCTTTCATTGGGCCCTATGGTATAACAACAGTACTGTTGCCCTGGTCTGAGACATACAAACTAAAACAAAGATTCTAGCAATTTCAGTACCACCTGCCAACATAGTAATGATGACACCCACAAAACTCACAGGAGTCCTGCCCCTCTCAGTGTGCCTCAGTCGCTGGACAACTTGCTGTTAATTTAATGGTGTATTCAGAGATTCCAAGAGGGTCTCAGTTTATCAGGAGATGGAGAATCACTACTTGCACCTTTGCTGCAAATCAGGCTCCATGAGATGTGTGACTTCCTCCGCGGATGCACAGCCCTGTAAATACAGACCTGTGTGTGACCCTTCACTCAGCTTTCTCCTAATATGGTCTGGTTACTCCAGCTTGCATTTACAGCCATCAGTTACCTAGAGTGATGCTGGCCAGGTATCAGAACATTGATCGAGAAGCCAAGGAAACCGTGTCACGTGTGTTTTCATAATTACCTCTGTGTTATTTGCAATTTCCAGACTCTGAGTGATAATGAAACACAGTCAGATGCTCGGTGTCATTTTAAGATCTGTGTCTTTTGAAGATTAAGCCTCATTGGGATTGCCCTCACATACTCTGTTCCTATAAATCAGAGGTTTCCTTTAAAAAAAAAAAGATTTTATTTATTTATTCATGAGAGACACACAGAGAGAGAGAGGCAGAGACATAGGCAGAGGGAGAAATAGGCTCCATGCAGGAAGCCTGATGTGGGACTCGATCCCAGGACTCCAGGATCACAACCTGAGCTGAAGGCAGACGCTCAACCACTGGAGCTACCCAGGCCTCCCAAATCAGAGGTTTCCTTGCAGTACATTTGAACAGAAAGATCCAGAAAGAAGAATTTCTGCTTCCATAATGCAATCACTGAGAACCCAAAGGCTCTGGGCCAAGTGGCCAACTCCACACCTTCCTTAATATTCATAAGAGAAAAAGCAGGTCTTTTAATTTGCATTTTGGGTTATGTTAGTGGAACGACCAGATACCCAGCAGGCAAGTGAGAACACTGGATACTGTACCTGTCTTCCATGAACAGCTCGAGTTTGTTATCCTAAAGGCAGAATGGCTCTATTGTCCTAACATCTGCTCGTAGAACCTCTTGACCTTTTCTTAGGAGTTTTGTTGACTTGAATGTACACAAGAATTACATTAAAAGTTTGCACATATGGTGCCATGTAGAAAACATTGAGAAATTTCTCATCCTTCAGGACTTTTGCCTTAAATTTTAGAACCAAATGGCAGCCCCCACCATTAGCATGCAGTGAGCTTTCGCTCTGGTTCAACAGTGACTCTGTCACATGGTTATGCATACACCTAATGGTCTCCAGTTTCCTGATAAGTGACTATTGATTGTTCCCTTGTCTGTTCAGGCTGCTATAAGAAAAAATTATAAACCGGGTGGCTTATAAACAATAAATATTTATTTCTTGCAGTGGTGGGAAGTCCCAGATCAAAATGCTGGCACATTCTAATGTCTGGTGAGAGCCCACATCCTGGTTCATACACAGCTGTACTTTCACTATGTCCTCACACTGCAAAAGGGGCAAGGGAGCTTTTCTGGGCCTCCTTTATTTTTATTTTTTTATTTTCTGTTTTTGTCATTCTAAAAAAGTTTAATTCCAGTAGAGTTAACATACAGTGTTGTATTAGTTTCAGGAGTTCCATATAGTGATTTCAGCAATTCTATATCTTGGACCTCTTTTTTTAGAGCGCCAATCTCATTTATGAAGAAGCAGCACCTCCCAGTGATTTCAACAGTTCTATCTCTTGGGCCTCTTTGATTAGAGCGCTAATCTCATTTATGAAGAAGCAGCACCTCCCAGAGGCCCCATCTCCTAAAATCATCACCCTGGGGATTAAGATTTCGAAATGGGAATTTTGGTGTAGGGGGGACACGAATATTCAGTCCACGGCAATTGTAAAAGCAAACATACAAAAGGCTTTTTAGTCATTTGATTTTAAACCACTTTAGTTACAGTATTTCCTGATCCTAACACCTAATAGATGCAATGTCGATGGAGGACAAAAAGAACAAAACAGACTTTCCGATGCAGAATTGTTTGCCCACCTTCGATGGTATCTTTAGAATACAGCATCCTTGCTTCCTCCATGCTTTTCTGTGACTGCAAGGGTGGTTCACACTCTTTTTCTGTAGGTGTCATCTTTCCCTAAATGCATTTTTTTGCATTCATCTTCATGGAAGGGGCAGCCCTTCCTCTGGTGTCCCTCTGCAGGGCAGCAAGAGAGCTTCCTGTAGTTTACCTCTACCTCACTTTACATTTCTTTGGAATGTCTCATTTTTGCACACTTAGAAATCTATATACTTTCTCTCTTCCCAGTCATTATTAAAAACCTGAATTGAGAGTTGCCATAAGTCTGATCGCTGGGGTCACTATTGATTTTACTTGTCCTCTCACTCCTCCCTTCCTCTTGCAAGAGCCACTGGAGAGCCCTGGCTTAGTTTTGAGAAATACATGCTGTGTTTGGGGCCTTCTCTGACATGTATATAGGATTCCCCATCAAAAGCAACAACAACAACAGCAGCAGCAGCAACAACAACAAAAATCTATCAGTCTGATAATTTCCAGAAAGAGGAAGGAAATTTCTTACTCTGAGAGGCAGATCTATGATTCCAGTCTGTGATCATTTAAAGCTCCTGAATGGAACAACCTAATGAAGTGCCACCCATATGTTTTGAGAGAGTTAACAAATATCCAAAAAAGGGGAGAACTTCTACCCCAAAATAGGAGGAAGCTTCTACTCCTACAGCTGGGGCAGGATGCTTAGGGGCATCCTATCAATGAATCTCTCCACCTTCTGTAGAAAAATAAATGACCTCAGATGAATGTGATGCTGTCGAAAACATCCTCCAGGACTGGTGAGCCAGTTACCTGTCTCAGTAATTCATCCCTTACTCAATAATCCTGCATCAGTACACTTTTCCTTATATTTCATGAAAATCCTTTTTATTTCTTTTCAAACCAACACAGCACAATGCCCAGGAGAGGCAGAAGAATGTTTTTAAAGGCACAGATTTCTGCCTTAAAATGTTTTCTTTAAGCCATTGGCCATAAATTATTAGGCAGTGTTTTAAAGCTTGACGGGCAAAGGACTTGTTTTCTCTCTCTCTCTCTCTCTCTCTCTCTCTTTTAAAAATTTGAATATCTTTGATTTTTTCTCTTATTTGCACAGGCTTGTTATCTCCAATTTTTTTTTTTTTTAATTATCCAACCCATTCAGGTGTTTATTCTATCTGCCCAGCCACTGTGGATATTTGGGTTTGTGACTCTTGAGTTAAACCCTTACTTTCTCTGGACACCTGGGTGGTTCGGTCGATTGAAAGTCTGCCTTCAGCTCAGGTTGTGACCTCAGGGTTCTGGGAACGCGTTGGGCTCTGCGTTCAATGGGGAGTCTGCTTGTGCCTCTCCCCCTGCTCATGCTTACATGCATGCTCTCTCTCTCAAATAAATAAATAAAATCTATTTTAAAAAAGTAAACTCTTACTTTCTCAACATTTTTTATTTTATTTTTATTTATTTATTTTTAAGATTTTCATGAGAGACAGAGAGAGAAAGGCAGAGACACAGGCAGAGGGAGAAGCAGGCTCCATGCAAGGAGCTTGATGCGGAACTCGATCCCAGGACCCCGGGATCACACCCTGAGCCAAAGGCAGATGCTCAACCGCTAAACCCAGGCATCCCTCTCAACATATTTTATAAAAGGCTGTCTTTATATGTATCTCCTACACATACCCAACTTTAATCTTGACCCTAGGATAGTTTTGAAGAATGAGGAGTTACTATGATGTATTTTTCTCCCGTATAGTTAGGTAAGAGGTGGCAGTGTTTGCCAATTTCCATGGTGTAAACACTCCCACTGTGCTTGTTGCCAGGTACCAAGACAAAGTCATCAAATACTGACTTGGGAAGATATGCACATGATCTGTTATGCAAGCCAGCTCCAGCACACTACTATTTATTGCCACCATCATACCTATGATCTTGATTTATTTCCTCAGATATGAGCTGATCAGATGAAGAGAATATTTGATCATGGCAATGGACAGAACAAAATACCTAGAGAAAAAGAAAATACATTTTTCAGGCAAATCCTAGAGTTATATAAAATATGAGATCAGCAGTTTTTTTCTATACAGGGCCAAAGAGTAAATGTTGTAGGCTTTGTAGGTCACATATACTTTTTAATACATACTTGTCCTTCTTCTTCCTCCTTTTTCCTTTTTCTCCTTCTTCCTCTCCTCCTCCTCCTCTTCTTTCTATGCTATTTTACAACCTTAAAAACAAAACAAAACAAAACAAAACAAAACTATTTTTAGCATACAGGCTCTACAAATGCAAGCCAAGAGCCAGACTGGCACATGGGCTATATAGCTTGTAGACTCTTTATATAAGAGTAAATAAATAAATCCAAAAAAGGGGGGGGGACCCCTGGGTGGCTCAGTGGTTAGGTGGCTGCCTTTGGCTCAGGTCATGTTCCTGGGATCCGAGATCGAGTCCCAAATCGAGCTCCTGCGAAGACCCTGCTTCTCCCTCTGCCTATGTCTCTGCCTCTGTGTGTGTGTGTGTGTGTGTGTGTGTCTCATGAATAAATAAATCTTTAAAAATAAAAAAGAAAGGTAAAAATGGGGAAGATGCTCAGATTCACATTTTTAAAAATCAGAAGGGGGTAAAATACCACATTATATGGTTACAGTTTTAATCATGTATATCTGAGTACCAATGCAGAAAACATAAATCAGTTACCTAGAGATTTTTAATTCAAAGAAATAAAATCATTCAATAGTTGCCATCAAGACTTGGTCATACATCTGGATATACATCTGGGATATGATCATGTGAAGAAATGCCTCATCTAAGAGAAAAAGAGCTGTAAGAAGTGGAAGTGGATACATTGAACACCAAGAACATGCATCCTTGTGTGCAAACTCATGGCTTGACATAAGGGTATGGACAGAAGCTGAGAGAATGTTACTGTGCCTAAGTGATTAACAGCTTGAGCTGTGGAGGCACCTGGGTAGCTCAGTGGTTGAGCGTCTGCCTTTAGCTCAGGTGGTGATCCTAGGGTCCTAGGATTGGGTCCCGCATTAGGCTCCCCACAGGGAGACTTCTTCTCCCTCTGTCTATGTCTGTGCTTCTCTCTCTGTGTCTCTCATGAATAAATAAATAAAATCTTAAAAAATAAAAAAAACAGTGAGCTTGAGCTGTGGATTCAAGTCCTTGCTCTGTTGCTGACTACCTGTGGTGTAATCAGCCTTACAAATCACTTGGGCTTGAATAGTGCTCCTAATTTTTCTCAAATTTTTGCCTTCCTCACAAAGAGGGGAGTGTTGCTATCCTTCCTATTTTGTTGGTTAGGAGGTGGGGGAGGGGGTCCTAAATGCCAAGTGACTTATTCAAGATGGCCAAGTTAATGGAAGAGTTGGGGCTGGCATGAATGAAAAGGATGCAGAACCCCCATTTCTACATCTGTAAAATGGTAGTAATAATTGTAACCACTTCATAATGATGCCATGAAGATTGAGTAAATAGATTTGATGTGTTGATAATGTGTCTGGTGCATCTAAATGCTCTATAACTATTAGTCATTATTATCATCTGACTGCAAAATCCAGCAAAGGAAATGGGTGATGCCTCGTTGAGGGATCACTCTATACAAGAAAGATGTAGAGGTGATAGAGAATCTGAACTTGGATGCTTTATTGTGTAAAATAGAAAATAGAGCATATGCCATGTTCTTGACATGACAGCTTTTCATGGCTCAGCATACATGGAAAGCATGATCAGGGCGTGGCTGCTGTAGACTTCACCTTGTCTTCAGCCATATTTATTTATTTATTTTTAAAAGATTTTATTTATTTTATTCATGAGAGACACAGAAAGAGAGAGAGAGGCAGAGACACAGGCAGAGGGAGAAGCAGGCTCCATGCAGGGAGCCTGATATGGGACTCGATCCCACGACTCCAGGATCAGGCCCTGAGCCAGAGGCAGATGCTCAACCACTGAGCCATCCAGGCATCCCTTCAGCCATATTTATAAGTCATACATTACTCCTCTTCCCTTCCAGCCCTTCTCATGTGACCAAAATTAAAGAATCAAAATTTGAAAAATGGAAAGGGGGAAGAAGCCAGTGTCTTGCCTATGGCAAACACAGATCATAGATTTTTTTTTTTTTTTTTTTGGAAAGGAAGCAGGCAGTTGCTTTCCTGTTGAATTTCTTTTAGTCTCATTAGGTGATTTTTCCTGGGACTGGATTGGTTACTCTGGGAATATGGGTTCATGCCTGACTGCATCTTTATCACCCATGCCAGCCCCAACTCTTCCATTAACTTGGCCATCTTGAATAAGTCACTTGGCGTTTATGACCTCCTCTCCCACTTCCTGACCAACAAAATAGGAATGATAGTAACACTCCCCTCTATGTGAGGAAGGCAAAAATTTGAAGAAGAATTAGGAAGCACTATTCAAGCCCAAGTGATTTGTAAATATTTAATACCTAGTAGTTGAGGTAAATGTCAGGAGAGTGTGGAACTCAACATCAATCTTTTTGTTATGAAAGCTCTTGAGATGTGTTTAATCCCAATGCAAACACCGGGGACCCTGAGCTTCTCTGACCCTTTCTTCTTTTCCTTCTTCCACGATACCCAAATATTTCCTATCCAACATCACATAACAGCTCATTTTAACTCCTCTGCAAAAGTTAATTTTGGTTTATCAGGAGCCCTCCTGTCCTGCTCTCCATCCTTTGAGTCCCTAAATACTTGCACAGAAATACTTAGTCTTCCTTGGGAAATTCCCTTTTGTGACAGAAGGACCCTTTTGTGTTTGAACTCAGACTGAATGCCTTTGTCCCAGAACAATAGCCACTGTTGGAATTCCTCTCTTCTCCTTAGGCTAGCTTATTTCCTTGGAGAGGCTGGGCCAATTTCCCTTCAACTTCACAGCCCTGCTGGGTCCTGGTACCTAATGAGACCCTGCATCTGCTACTGTCAGCAGGGCTCCCTGATTGAGGATGCACGGGGTGTAGGAAAATTGGGAAGGGAGAGGGATTATTTTAAAAATAATTCCAATAATGCATGGAGCTCTTTCCAGATTAACTCTGTTCTTTCTCTTGAAATCACAAGAGCTTTTCAGTGAACACTGCTCTGGACACAGTTTCACAGGGGAGATCTGCACCACTCTGAGGATGGCTTAGGCTTCCATAGTTCACTGCTGTGCCCATGTCACACCCACCTCTGCTGCCAGACAGAAGAACAATTCTTAGGAACAATGATTTGCTTTGAAATTTTAGCTTATTCCTGAATTGCAGAAATGGTTGATGAGTTAGGTCTTCTGGTTACTTTTTATTGGAACAGAATGGAGCACAGATTCAGAAATTATTGGAGCTGCCCTCTTTGAATGGAAAAAAAAAACACAACAACCCAAGCAACAATAAAAACGTTGTCATTTTTGCTAAAAAAAAAAAATGAAACAAAAACAAAAAAACGATGGATGAAGTTATGTTAAGTTAGATAGCTTATATTGTATTGAGTCTTGCAGTTTACATAGGGCTTTTTAGGTACCTGATGTTCTGAGGTTGAAAGTGTTTTTTTTTAGGTTTTTGGTTGATAATATTCAGTGACAGTTCTTGAGGACAGAGCTAGGATGAATGGTGAATTATAAGGAGGAAACTTTCTGTTACATTGAAGAAGGAAGGAAGAGGTGTGTTGAGGGAAAGCAGGAGGAAAGAAATCACTCAGCCTCTCCAAGACTTGCTTTCCTTATTTGAAAAAAAAAAAAATAATCTTTTTTTTTTCTTTTGTGAGAAAGAGAGAGAGAGAGAGAGAAAGAGAGAGAATGAGCAGGTGGGGAGGGGCAGAGGGACAGGGAGAGAGAGAATCCTAAGTGGGTTCCACCCCTAACTCAGAGCCTGATGCAAGGCTCAGTCTCACCACCCTGATCATGACCTGAGCTGAAATCAAGAGTTGGACCCTTAAGCAACTGAGCCACCCAGGCGCCTGGAAAATAATACTCCTTATCCTATTTTTCACATAAGATTTTGGATCATCTGCAGTAGACTCTAAAAGAAAGTCCTACTTCATCCAAAACATGCTTTACAAGTTTGGGTGGATGTTACTGCTTATATTATGATGATTCGTGACAAGTAGGCCTACCTAAAATTCTTCATTTCCTGGCCTACCACACTGTTAGGTTCCCACT